>NC_134355.1:559243141-559465641 GCF_048569485.1 Anomaloglossus baeobatrachus | reverse complement strand
ACTCCTTTAAGACAGTGGTAAGGGGCATGACTAAGTAAAAGCAGAATTCACTGATTGGTGGTGACTGGTGTTATAGTCTGTGGGCTGGGTAATTAAACAAACACTATTTGCCCAAAGGGCAACAAGAGATATCCTAACTAAACACCTAATCAAATAAACTTTATTAAATTATATAATTGGACAAGGATTAAAAATGGCAGGTGTGAGGCCAATTCCGTATTAGATGAGTGCACCCGCGGACCGACACTACTCTGGATAATTCCTAACGTAATATGGCTGGCTATCACCTACACTGCCTATTAAAAACTACCTAACAGCTAATAGCCTCCCCGACATGTTTCGCCATGACTGGCTTCATCAGGGGGTTGAGGCTATAAAACGCTGAAAACCGATTACATCCCCATTTAAAACCTCTGATGGTGACCTCACCATAGGGCTACCAATAGTAGTGAACTCCAGTAGCCAAATCAAATTCAGGATAACTTCCATTCACACTTCAATTGGATGTGATCGAAAACTGTTATATTGGCAAATCATAATGTAGAAAACATATCAGTCACTCATAAGTAAGCATCTATCAAGGTGACCGATATAACTCCAGCCATTTCCACAGTTTAATATGACTTTATATCCCCCTCTGTAATAGGGTTGTTAATCAGTCAATCAATAAAGTCCACCAATGAATAGCTTCCCAGCAGGTGCACCTGCCGCCTATCAGAATAAACATCCGGAATCTAAGTTCGATCATGTGACATTCATCTCGTTCACAGTGAGCTATGGGTAATCCCACAATGAACTATGGGTAATCTCACAGATGTAAACTGAGCATGCTCATTGACTTAGAAAATATTATATGCAGAGAACGAACGCATACACTTAGAAAATTTCTCACAGATGTACACTGAGCATGCTCATGGACTTGAAAAGATCAGATGCAAAGAACAAAACAGAGCATGCTCATGGACTTAGAAAATGTCTCACAGATGTAAACTAAGCATGCTCATAGACTTAAGGGTGCTTTTACACGCTGCGACATCGCTAATGATATATCGTCGGGGTCGCGGTGTTTGTGACACACATCCGACGTCGTTAGCGACATCGCAGCATGTAACACCTCTGAGCGACCTAAAACAATCGCAAAAGAGGTAAAAATCGTTGGTATTGGAGAGGTCGCTCCAACACCAAAAATCTTTGACATGTGAGTAGCGAGGTTGTTCGTCGTTCCTGCGGCAGCACACATCGCTATGTGTGACACCGCAGGAACGAGGAAACTCGCTGTACCTGCGTCCTGCCGGCAATGAGGAAGGAAGGAGGTGTGCGGGATGTTTGGCCCGCTTATCTCCGCCCCTCCTCTGCTATTGGGTGGCCACTTAGTGATGTCGCTATGACGCCGAACGAACCGCCCCCTTAGAAAGGAGGCGGTTCGCCGGTCACAGCGACGTCGCTAGGCGGGTAAGTATGTGTGACGGATATAAGCGATGTTGTGCACCATGGGCAGCGATTTGCCCGTGTCACACAACCGACGGGGGCGGGTACGCTCGCTAGCTATATTGGTACCGATATCGCAGCGTGTAAAGTACCCTTTAGAGAAAACACACCACAGATGCAAAGAACGAAACAGCGCATGCTCATGGACTTAGAAAATATCTCACAGTTGTAAACTGAGCATGCTCATGGACTTAAAAAAAACCAATACAAAGGACGAAACAACGCATGCTCATGGACTTCGGAAAACCAATACAAAGGACAAAACAACGCATGCTCATGAACTTAGAAAATATCAGATACAGAAAGCCAAACAGCGCATGCTTATGGACTTAAAAATTATATCAAATACAGAGAGTGCACAGTGCATGCTCGTGAACTGGGAAAATATCCAATAAAAAGAGCGAGTAGCGCATGTTCACGCAATTAGTCTCCAATAAATAAGGAGGGAGGGAAAGTTCCCTCATGCAGCGTGTGCTCATGGAGACAAGTTTCCATTGCGCATGCTCATGGACTTAAGAACAAACTGACATGGCCATTATCTGCTCAGACACTAAATATAAATATAGAATTATTATATATGCTCACAAGTTTAAAGTGATCTATCATCAAGTTACTTTGGCCACTATAAACACACCAATGATTCATATAATTTGGGCGATCAGTTATCACCTTCAGGTCTATACTGGGTCCGAAAGTATAATCAGGGAAGGCGGTTACATAATTATTAGTCCAATACGTTAGACACTATATAAATGGTTCTATGTCACAAAAAGGCTGAAAAAGTGAAACCCTCATTTAAGCCCACAGGGGATTGCGACTTCAATCTGTAGATCCATTTGGATTCTTCTTGTAGCAGCAACCTATCCAGGTTGCCTTTCCTTGGGCCCAGGAAAATGTTCCTAATGCCCCAAAAGCAATGGAAACTTGTCTCCATGAGCACACGCTGCATGAGGGAACTTTCCCTCCCTCCTTATTTATTGGAGACTAATTGCGTGAACATGCGCTACTCGCTCTTTTTATTGGATATTTTCCCAGTTCACGAGCATGCACTGTGCACTCTCTGTATTTGATATAATTTTTAAGTCCATAAGCATGCGCTGTTTGGCTTTCTGTATCTGATATTTTCTAAGTTCATGAGCATGCGTTGTTTTGTCCTTTGTATTGGTTTTCCGAAGTCCATGAGCAGGGCCGGCGTCAGCACCCGGCAAACCCGGGCAAATGCCGGGGCCCTGGAGAGCCGGGGGGGCCCACTCGGCCTCGTCAGTTCTCCTGTCCCTTGGCCGGGGCCCACTCGCCTTTACAGTTCTGCGGTCCCCGGCCGAGTTCCGGGGACCGCAGTCCTCGGCAGCAATCTGCGGCGCCGTCACTTTAAGGCGCGCAGACATCCTCATTTGAATTTCATCTGTGGGCGGAGCTACCGCCTTCTCAGTCCCACAGATGAAGGAGGCGAGCTTCTGTCCGGCGCTGTGTGGGCCCCCTCTCCACCGTGACCTAATCGGGTAAGTGCCCTCCCCGCCTCCCCATTATAGGCCCCGGTGAGCTGCTTCTACCCCCTGGATGTATGCCCTGGCCCCTGCCAATGCCCCCACCCGCCGATTCCGCGGGTGTGGGCCCCGCCGAGCCGCGGGTGTGGGCCCTGCCGAGCCGCGGGTGCTGCCAGTGCCGCGGGTGCTGTCCCCGCCGAGCCGCGGGTGCTGCCAGTGCCGCGGGTGCTGTACCCGCCGAGCCGCGGGTGTGGGCCCTGCCGAGCCGCGGGTGCTGCCAGTGCCGCGGGTGCTGTACCCGCCGAGCCGCGGGTGTGGGCCCCACAGAGCAGCAGAGTTGTGTGCATTTGTCTGAATGTAGCAGAGTTGTATGTGTTTGTCTGTATGTAGCAGAGTTGTATGTGTTTGTCTGTATGTAGCAGAGTTGTATGTGTTTGTCTGTATGTAGCAGAGTTGTGTGTGTTTGTCTGTATGTAGCAGAGTTGTATGTGTTTGTATGTAGCAGAGTTGTGTGTGTTTGTCTGTATGTAGCAGAGTTGTATGTGTTTGTCTGTATGTAGCAGAGTTGTATGTGTTTGTCTGTATGTAGCAGAGTTGTGTGTGTTTGTCTGTATGTAGCAGAGTTGTATGTGTTTGTCTGTATGTAGCAGAGTTGTATGTGTTTGTCTGTATGTAGCAGAGTTGTATGTGTTTGTATGTAGCAGAGTTGTATGTGTTTGTATGTAGCAGAGTTGTGTGTGTTTGTCTGTATGTAGCAGAGTTGTATGTGTTTGTCTGTATGTAGCAGAGTTGTATGTGTTTGTATGTAGCAGAGTTGTATGTGTTTGTCTGTATGTAGCAGAGTTGTATGTGTTTGTCTGTATGTAGCAGAGTTGTGTGTGTTTGTCTGTATGTAGCAGAGTTGTATGTGTTTGTATGTAGCAGAGTTGTGTGTGTTTGTCTGTATGTAGCAGAGTTGTATGTGTTTGTATGTAGCAGAGTTGTGTGTGTTTGTCTGTATGTAGCAGAGTTGTATGTGTTTGTCTGTATGTAGCAGAGTTGTATGTGTTTGTCTGTATGTAGCAGAGTTGTATGTGTTTGTCTGTATGTAGCAGAGTTGTATGTGTTTGTCTGTATGTAGCAGAGTTGTATGTGTTTGTCTGTATGTAGCAGAGTTGTATGTGTTTGTCTGTATGTAGCAGAATTGTATGTGTTTGTCTGTATGTAGCAGAGTTGTATGTGTTTGTCTGTATGTAGCAGAGTTGTATGTGTGTGTGTGTGTCTGTAAGTGTATATGACTGTATATATTTGTCTGTTTATATGTATTTTTGTGAGTTTGTCTTTAAATATGTATATGTTCGTATCGGTGTCTGTGTGTGGATGGGGCCCACTGGGACTCTTCCGCCCGGGGCCCACAAAAACCTGGAGCCGGCCCTGTCCATGAGCATGCGTTGTTTCGTCCTTTGTATTGGTTTTCCTAAGTCCATGAGCATGCTCAGTTTACAACTGTGAGATATTTTCTAAGTCCATGAGCATGCGCTGTTTCGTTCTTTGCATCTGTGGTGTGTTTTCTCTAAAGGGTACTTTACACGCTGCGATATCGATACCGGTAAGTCTATGAGCATGTGCAGTGTACATCTGTGAGATTACCCATAGTTCATTGTGGGATTACCCATAGCTCACTGTGAACGAGATGAATGTCACATGATCGAACTTAGATTCCGGATGTTTATTCTAATAGGCGGCAGGTGCACCTGCTGGGAAGCTATTCATTGGTGGACTTTATTGATTGACTGATTAACAACCCTATTACAGAGGGGGATATAAAGTCATATTAAACTGTGGAAATGCCTGGCGTTATATCGGTCACCTTGATAGGTGCTTACTTATGAGTGACTGATATATTGGCAAATCATAATGTCGAACACATAAGTGTTCGATCACATCCAATTGAAGTGTGAATGGAAGTTATCCTGAATTTGATTTGGCTACTGGAGTCCCCCACTATTGGTAGCCCTATGGTGAGGTCACCATCAGAGGTTTTAAAAGGGGATGTAATCGGTTTTCAGTGTTTTATAGCCTCAGCCCCCTGATGAAGCCAGTCATGGCGAAACATGTCGGGGAGGCTATTAGCTGTTAGGTAGTTTTTAATAGGCAGTGTAGGTGATAGCCAGCCATATTACGTTAGGAATTATCCAGAGTAGTGTCGGTCCGTGGCCGCACTAATCTAATACGGAATTGGCCTCCCAGCTGCCATTTTTAATCCTTGTCCAATTATATAATTTAATAAAGTTTATTTGATTAGGTCTTTGGTTAGGGTACATCTTGTTGCCCTTTGGGCAAATAGGATTTCTTTTTGGTCCCTGTCCAATCCTGAGTACAATGATATAGAAATTTGTTGGAAAAAAATCAGTATCCCTTGCATTTTATTCATTGAAATTCCTGATTTTTGTATGTATATGAGTCCAGTGAGCGGTCCTGCTACTGACTGTCAGCTATTTCTGCCTGTACAGTGATACAGGTTAGACTGTCAATCACTAAGTAGGACCGCCCACTTGACTCGTATACATACAAACACCAGGGATTTCAGTGAATAAAATGCAAGTTATACTGAAACCTTCCCACAAAAATGTTTATCAATCTGATCAGGTCATCCTGCTCTATAACAGTCTGGCTGTAGATCAGATCCCATTTTCAACATGATGGGTTCCCTTTAACATTTTGCCTATGATTTACAATCATTGTACATATTATATTGACTAACTTGGCAAATTCACAACTTTCAATCACATCTCATAATACATGTCTATGTCTAGGGCTTCTCTATTACTTTGTCAGGGTACTTTCACACTTGCGTTAATTTCCTTCCGTCACAATCCGCCCTTTTGGGAAAACAGCGGAATCCGTTAACGGATTCCGCTGTTTCCCATAGGCTTGTATGGATGACGGATTGTGCCAAAAGTACCTGCGTTGCTTCCGCTGGCCGACGCTGCGTTGCTTCCGCCGGGCGGAAGGAACGCAGCATGTAACTTTTTTTGAGCGGCGGAATCCTCTATTTTTCACTGCGCATGATCATCTTTTTATTTTTATTTTTTTTTTTAATCACAGAAAGTTTATTTTGTCTCTCGGTGGCCGAACGTTCAGCTGATCGCCCGGCAGCCGGCATGTGAGAGCGCTCAGCTGAGCGCCCGGCCGCCGGCATGTGAGAGTGCTCAGCTGAACGCCTGGCCGCCGGCATGTGAGAGTGCTCAGCTGAGCGCCTGGCCGCCGGCATTTGAGAGCGATCAGCTGAGCGCCCGGCCGCCGGGTGATCAGCTGATCGTTCACAATAGTGTGCTGCCGGTAAAACTGTAAAAAATAAAATAAAAAATAGCTTTCCGAAGTTTTGAATAAGAATACGTTCTTTGCATATATTCTCTGAATTTCAATTTTGGTACTGCAAATCCACGAACTTGTTGTGTTCATCATTACACACGTTTCAAAGGTTATGAAAATGCCTAAGAATCGATATGCTGCTGGTACGGGACACCGGCAGGCTGCTCTCTGCAGGTTGCTTTCTTTGCATAACTTGTTATATGACTCTATTTTGTTTTTTTTGTAATTCTGATAACTTCCAATAAAAATAGATTGAACATAAAAAATAGCTTTCCGTTGTTTTGTACGATCCGTTGCATCCGTCACACAACTTAATACAACGGATGCCGTTCAGCGTAAGTGTGAAACTAGCTTCACCTCCATCACGGCATTCATTTTGTACATTACCTGTGTTACCTGCGTCATCCTCTCCTCAATACTGACGATCTGTTTGTCCTCTTTTATCACACTGGGGGACTCTCTGCCATGTTAAGCACTCAGGTGGACATGAGGCGCTGGTTGGATGACCTGAATGCTGCGATCAGTCGCGCTCCAAGATACAGTGAACTTTCTGCGCTCTCTCTTCAGCGTGAGTCTTTACTAAATCACCTATTCTTCTATTACTCCATTATCGTGCCAATATACAGATGCTGCAGGGCAGAGTCACATTTACCTCTGTTTCCAAATATATTATTAGATTGTGAAACCCATCACAGATTTCTTGCCGTTTTCTAAAATTTGCCTCAAGACTGTAATAAAGCCACCATAAAAGGATTTTCCCGATTTGTGCATTTACTCTATTAATCGTGGTTATTATTTTGAGATAAAATGTATTATTGCCTGCAGTCCTATATGGAGCCACAGAGAACTGAATACTGCACTGTTCCATACGTCAAACTCTGCTCTGCTGCATCCAGATGGAGGCGTGTTCTCTTTTTACATCAAACAACCTCCACAGGGTAGGTGATAACTTATTGATCTGTGGGGGTCTGACTCCTGGGACCCGCATCGGTTGGCAAAATAGGAAACATATTGCCATTGTAAGGAGCAGCAGTGCACATGCCTGATCGTCACTCCATTCATTCTCTATGGAGCTGCCAGAAAAAGCAGAGCACGGTGCTTGGCAGCCACATAGGAGATGAACTGAGCGAGGATCTAGCATGCTCACTTCTTCACTTCACCTTTGTAACCAGGATAAAAGTGCCCGATTCCAACCTATTTGTGCAGGTCCCAGCGGTCAGACTCTACTGCTCAATACGTTATCACCAATCCCATGTGTGAGAGAATAAAATCCATTTTGTTCTTAAAGAAACCATCTTGTCTTATAACTGAATGATGTCATAGGGCTCAGCTAACACTGATGGGCTGGGAAGTTTCACATTTCTGTACACACCCTGCGGCTGTTATTGGTGCATAGTTCTGAGAAGTTATTTTTTTGTTTGGTATACTATATAAACTAGTCAATCTAATATATAAAGCTCAGTGTATGTATGTATGTATGTATGTCCGCTAAAGGAATCTGCACCGTTACATTTACAATCACAAAATTTTGTACAGACACCCCATGTGACTCAGGGAACGTCATAGACTAAGTTTTGATGGGAAAAGGTAACCACACGCCTTACAGTTACACTCCAAAAAATCTGCCTCTATGAAAGTCAATGGACCTGCGAGTTATTAGGTTATTAATAGGAGCTGTAATTGGTTGCTATAGAAATGAAAGACATTTTTAGTATAAGAAGCATATGTGTGAGGTAATATGATGTCTGTGTAGAGTCTGATAGAGAGAGACAGAAAGAGACAGACAGGGAAAGAGACAGACAGAGGCAGAGAAACACAGACAGACCGGGAAAGAGACAGACAGAGAGACCAAGACAGGGAAAGAGACAGACAAGTAAAGAGACGGAGAAAGAGACAGAAGGGGAAAGAGACAGACGGGGAAAGAGATAGACCTGGAACGAGACTGACTGACAGACACAGAGATAGCGAGAGACATACAGAGAGACTGATACAAAGACAGACAAAGAGATTGATAGACAGACAGAGACAGACATCAGACACAGACAGACAGAGACTGAGAGACTGACAGAGAGACAGTTATTATCCCGGGCAACGCCCGGGTACTACAGCTAGTGATATAATAAAGCAGAAACTTTCAGTACACCACAAAGCGTGTGTGCGGCAATGATTTCCCAAGCGCTTGTAAAACAAATCTTACTAATTTGGAGTTCCAATTGCATAGAAGGAGTGTATTTAGCTCACACCATGGACAGATAATAAACTGATGTCACCAGCAGACCCCCTTTCAACCACGATTTTATTTAATTAATCTCTTCCCAGAACCCGTTCTCCAGGTGCCAGGACAGAACCATCATCCAAACACACTCAGCCATGTTTGCTGGTATCGAAACCAGAGTGTATCACTGACTGATCACATCACAATGATGGAGGTAACATACAGTTCGCAGAATAAGACTTTATTCATATGAGCAAATCAATTTTGCATCTGCAAACAATGGACAGGGTTTTTTTTTATTTTATTGTCCAATGATACATTTTTCATCCATTTTCAAAGTGACTAACATAGTGGTTCAAAACCATTAATGATCTGTCATTTATAAATAAACTTTTTATATATATATATATATATATATATATATATATATAAATCAGTACCTTGCGAAAGTATTCGCCTTCCTTGAATTTTTCAACCTTTTCCCACATTTCAGGCTTCAAACATAAAGATAAAAATTGTAATTTTATGGTGAAGAATCAACAACAAGTGGGACACAATTGTGATGTTGAACAATATGTATTGCTTATTTTAGACTTTTTTAAAAAATAAATAACTGAGAAGTGGGCCGTGCAATATTATTCGTCCCCTTGAAGTTAATACTTTGTAGCAGCACCTTTTGCTGCGATTACAGCTGCAAGTCGCTTGGGGTATGTGTCTCTCAGTTTTGCACATTGAGAGACTGAAATTCTTGCCCATTCTTCCTTTGCAAACAGCTGGAGCTGAGTGAGGTTGGATGGAGAGCGTTTGTGAGCAGCAGTTTTCAGCTCCTTCCACAGATTCTCGATTGGATTCAGGTCTGGACTTTGACTTGGCCATTCTAACACCTGGATATGTTTATTTGTGAACCATTCCATTGTAGATTTGGCGTTATGTTTGTGATAATTGTCTTGTTGGAAGACAAATCTCTGTCCCAGTCTCAGGTCTTTTGCAGACTCCAACAGGTTTTCTTCAAGAATGGTCCTGTATTTGGCTGCATCCATCTTTCCATCAATTTTAACCATCTTCCCTGTCCCTGCTGAAGAAAAGCAGGCCCAAACCATGATGCTGCCACCACCATGTTTGACAGTGGGGATGGTGTGTTCAGGGTGATGAGCTGTGTTGCTTTTACGCCAAACATATCGTTTTGGCATTGTGCACAAAAAGTTCGATTTTGGTTTCATCTGACCAAAGCACCTTCTTCCACATGTTTGGTGTGTCTCCCAGGTTGCTTGTGTGTGGCTAACTTTAAGCAAAACCTTTTATGGATATCTTTGAGAAATGGCTGTCTTCTTGCCACTATTCCTTCCATAAAGGCCAGATTTGTGCAGTGTACGACTGATTGTTGTAAAATGGGCAGACTCTCTCACCTCAGCTGTAGATCTCTGCAGTTCATCCAGAGTCATCATGGGCCTCTTGGCTGCATCTCTGATCAGTCTTCTTCTTGTTTGAGATGAAATTTTTGAGGGATGGCCGGGTCTTGGTAGCTTTGCAGTGGTAGGATACTCCTTCCATTTCAATATGATCACTTGGACAGTGCTCTTTGGGATGTTTAAAGTTTTGGAAATCTTTTTGTAACCAAATCCGGCTTTAAACTTCTCCACAACCGTATCACTGACCTGCCTGTTGTGTTCCTTGGTCTTCATGATGCTATCTGTGGTTTAAACAGAACAATGAGACTATCACAGAGCAGGTGCATTTATAGGGAGACTTGATTACACACAGGTGGCTTATATTTATCATCATCAGTCATTTAGGACAACATTGGATCATTCAGAGATCCTCAATGAACTTCTGGAGTGAGTTTGCTGCACTGAAAGTAAAGGGGCTGAATAATATTGCACGCCACAATTTTCAGTTATTTATTTTTTAAAAAAGTTTAAAATAAGCAATAAATTTTGTTCAACTTCACAATTGTGTCCCACTTGTTGATTCTTCACCATAACATTAAAATTTTAATCTTTATGCTAAATATTGCAGCAAAATAACCGCGTGCAGATATGTAATTAACCCTAGAACGCGCAACCATAGAAATCTACTATAGACAACAAGTGACCTAGCAGGCCTGCGAGGCCCCGGTATACATTCTAGGGTTAAATTGGAAAACATTTTTGGCGGATTAGCACTTGGGGAGCCATCTTGCAGATTTTCAAGACTCTAGGACTGTGACTGAATTTTATACAATCTGGATACCTAAAGCAAGAGGCTGTAAACCTGATGGTGCAATTTAGAGTCACTACTTTTTTAGTGTGGCTGAAGATATTTTTGCAGGGACTTGCTGCTAATCTACAGTAATTTATATAGGCCAATGGTATCAAATGTCGAATCTTTACAGTTGACTGACGATTTTTCAGAGACCATGTAAGGATTTGTAGAGTGTGTCTCCTTCTTGCCTGGAATTAATATTGAATGTGTTTCCTCCTGTCTAGAATCAGCTCTCCGGTTACTTGCTGCGGAAGTTTAAGAACAGTAATGGTTGGCAGCGGCTCTGGGTGATCTTCACTAATTTTTGCCTTTACTTTTATAAAACACATCAGGTAAAGAGATGAAGTCGCAGAGTATTTCTATGTGCGAGGGGCTCATTATCATGTTATGTTCTCCATGAAGGTATTTGATTTTGATGACTGGACATGGGTTTGGCTATTATATGAATCCTTAAGGGGGCTTTACACGCTGCGATATCACTAACGATTTATCGTCGGGGTCACGGTGTTTGTGACACACATCCGGCGCTGTTAGCAACATCGCAGCGTGTGACATGTACGAGCGACCTTAAACGATCGCATAAGAGACAAAAATCGTTGGTTTTGGAGAGGTCGTCCAAACAACAAAAATCGTTGACTCGTACGTAGCGATGTTGTTCGTCGTTCCTGCGGCAGCATACATCGCTATGTATGACCCCGCAGGAACGACGAACATCTCCTTACCTGCCTCCACCGGCAATGCGGAAAAAAGGAGGTTGGCGGGATGTTATGTCCCACTCATCTCCGCTTCTATTGGCCGGCCGCTTAGTGACGTCGCTGTGATGCCGAACGCACCTCCCCCTTGAAGGAGGGATTGTTCGGCGGTCACAGCGACGTTGCTGCACCGGTATGTGCGTGTGACGCTGCCGTAGCGATAATGTTCGCTACGGCAGCGATCACCACATATCGCTTGTACGACGGGGGCGGGTGCTGTCGCGCTCGACATCGCTAGCAATCGCTAGCAATGTCGTAGCGTGTAAAGCACCCTTAAAGTACATGACAGACCCTAGCAGAGGCATTTTCATGTAATCACGTGTCCATTTATGTAAATATCAGAAATATAATTGTATTGTGAGCAGACTGTTCATGTGCATCTCCTCTTTCATCATGTTACCACCTTGTTAGTATTTCCGCATTCGGCCGGGTTCAGACGATCGTTTGCAAAATTGTCTGTATTTCATCCAGTAAAGATACACGATTTCTTCATCGTTCCTTATGGGAGACCCAGACCATGGGTGTATAGCTACTGCCTCCGGAGGACACAAAAAGTACTACACTTAAAACGTGTAGCTCCTCCCTCCGGGCTATATACACCCCCTGGATGACAATCTAACCAGTTCAATGCTTTGTGTTTCAGGAGGTACACACACATGCATTCTCTGATTTTTCATTTTTAAGATTTTATTTTTTTAAAGATATGGAAGAAAAGCGGGTCCAATCTGGACTCCCGGCATGTCCCTTCACACCCCACTGTGTCGGCGGTGCTGTTAAGGTTGACTTTACAAGGCTGGAGCCTTCACATGCCGCGCTTCTTCAACATCCTTTTCAGGCTCTGGTTTGAAGTGGGAGCCGTCTCGGTCCTCTCTGCTGTGCAGGAGACCGGTCTCCATCCGCAGCCCTGTCAGGTTCCTGCTGGACGGAGCGTTTGACCTTCCCTCAGGGACATGGCCCTGCGTCTCAAAAGCTAAGTATTGAGACGTTTTTCAGGGGTCCCGGGTACTTTTATTGAGGGGAGAGTATGTTTTTTGTCTTTTACTGTAATTCCGGCCGGTTCTCGGTGTTTTTCCGGACAACCGCGCCGGGGGTGCCTGCCCGTCGGCCGCATGTTAAAATCTAGGCCCCGGCTTCAGTTTGGGCCTAGTTTCGGTTTCGGCTTCTCTGCATGTCATGCATACAGATGCATAGCGTGGCGCCACCCACCGGCCGGCCAGCAGAGGGGAGGGCACTCCTCTCTGGGGAGATGTTCCCTCCCCTGTATCTCTTCCTGGCCCTCCGTTTTCCCGCTCTTGGGCTAATACCCGCCCCCCTCCTCCTTCCAGCGCCATTTTCTCAGCGTTCTTACACTGGACGGCGCTGGATGCTGCAGCTGCTGCTGTTTAGGAAGGCTGACGCTTCACTGGGGCTCTGAGCTGTGGAATCCGGAGGGCACACAGAGAGCGGTCTGGTAAGCCACAACCTCTGGTTGTGGGCTTTTTATTATACACTCTCAGGGCATTCTACAGGAGTGTATTCTTGCTGCAGAGCTTCCACCTCACCCGGAGCAAGGCTGCAAACATGTACGCTATATGCACTGCATGTAAGCTCATTCTGACAGAGCCAAGCACATACCCACATTGTGATGCCTGCTCTAATATGGTGGTCCCTCAGCCTGGAGCCTCCTCAGGGGTTCCTCCGGCCGCTCCAGCCCCGGTGTCTGATCCCCCGGCTTGGGTAGCATCTTTTTCTAGTGCTATTTCCCAGTCTTTTGCCGACTCTATGGGACAACTGTCCCGGACACTGCTGACCATGCATCAGCCCCCTTCACAGAGCGCCTCTACTGCTCCGAGCTCTGCAGAGCCCTCAGAGCATGTTCTAGGACCCCGTCCTCCTGAACGGAGACGTAGGGACCCTTCTCCTTCCTCGTCCCACGGCTCTGATTCACGGGCCGAGGTGCAGGGCGAGGAGGATACTTTTACTGTGGGTTCAGACGCTAGCTCTAGGTACCCCATTGCCTTGTCTGAGGATGATGCGGATGTTAGTGACTTGATTGCGTCCATTAACTCCGTTCTGAACCTCACTCCACCAGTGCCAGAGGAACAAACCTCTCTGGTAGAGATACATCAGTTTGCCTCACCTAAGAGAGCTCGGAGTACGTTTTTTAACCACTCCAGTTTTCAGGCCACTGTCACCAAACCCAGGGCCTGTCCTGACAAACGCTTCCCAAAGCGTAGTTATGATGACCTTTTTCCCTTTCCACCAGACGTGGTGAAGGAGTGGGCTCAGTCCCCAAAGGTAGACCCTCCGGTGTCTAGAATCTCAGCCCGCACAGTTGTAGCGGTGGCCGATGGCACCTCTCTTAAGGATCCCACTGACCGCCAGGTTGACCTTCTGGCCAAGTCTGTATATGAGGCGGCAGGAGCTTCCTTCTCCCCGTCTTTTGCGGCAGTGTGGGCTCTTAAGGCAGTTTCTGCCTCTCTGGCGGAGATACATTCCCTCACCAGGGACTCTATGCCTGAGATGGAGGCCTTAACTTCTCAGGCTTCGGCCTTTTCATCCTACGCCATGTCTGCCATTCTGGAGGCTTCTCACCGCACGGCGGTGGCCTCCGCTAACTCTCTCGCGATCCGCAGGATCTTGTGGCTTCGGGAGTGGAAAGCAGACGCTTCTTCTAAGAAGTACCTTGCGGGCCTTCCTTTTGCTGGGTCCCGGCTGTTTGGTGAACAACTGGATGAAATAATTAAGGAAGCTACTGGAGGGAAGAGTACTTCCTTGCCACAAGCTAAAGCCAAGAGACCTGTCCAGGGCAGGAACCAATCGAGGTTTCGTTCCTCTAACTGGTCATCCTCTAAGCCCTCAGCCTCGTCCACTACCGCAGCCAAGGATCGTAAACCCATCTGGCGCGCGAAGCCGCGTCCTCAGAAGTCCGGAGGAGCCGCTGCCACTAAGGCAGCCCCCTCTTGACTATCTGGCTGCGCCAGCAACGTCCTTAGTCGGTGGCAGGCTCTCCCACTTTGGCGACGTGTGGTTTCAACACGTCTCCGATCAGTGGGTGCGGGATATCATCTCCCACGGCTACAGGATAGAATTTTCTTCCAGCCCGCCAAACAGAATTTTTCTGTCCACCCCCCCCCGCTCCAAAGCCGCCGCCTTCTTTCAGGCCGTGGCATCCCTGCAGGCCAACGGTGTTATTGTTCCGGTTCCCGCTCGGGAACGGTTCAGAGGCTTCTACTCCAACCTCTTTCTAGTCCCCAAGAAGGACGGTTCCTTCCGGCCCATCCTGGATCTCAAGCTTCTCAACAAGCATGTTCAGGTGTGGCGTTTTCGCATGGAATCTCTGAGATCGGTCATTGCATCAATGACCCAAGGAGATTTTCTGGCATCCATCGACATCAGAGATGCCTATCTGCACGTGCCTATCGCGGTTTCACACCAGCGTTGGCTCCGCTTTGCAATCGGAGAGGAACATTTCCAATTCGTGGCTCTCCCCTTCGGGTTAGCCACGGCCCCTCGTGTTTTCACCAAGGTTATGGCAGCAGTGGTTGCGGTCCTGTATCTTCAGGGGTTGGCAGTAATCCCCTACCTGGACGACCTTCTAGTCAAGGCCTCATCCAGGGCAGACTGCCAGCGGAGTGTCTCTCTCACTCTCGCCACGCTTGTTCAGTTCGGGTGGCTTGTCAACCTGCCCAAGTCCACTCTGATCCCGACCCAGGGACTTCTGTACCTAGGGATGCAATTCGAGACTCTGCCGGCACTTGTGAAGTTGCCCTTAGTCAAACAGCAGTCCCTTCAGCTAGCGGTGCGCTCTCTACTGAGGCACCGCCGTCATTCCATCAGACACCTCATGCAGGTGCTGGGTCAGATGGTGGCGTCAATGGAAGCGGTTCCATTTGCACAGTTCCATCTGCGTCCCCTGCAGTTGGACATTCTCCGCTGTTGGAACAAGCGGACCTCTTCCCTGCACAAGCTAGTGGCTCTGTCGCCACAGACCAGGAGCTCTCTTCAGTGGTGGCTTCGGCCCCTCTCTCTGTCACAGGGACGCTCCTTCCTGACTCCGTCCTGGGTGATTCTCACCACGGATGCCAGCCTCTCCGGTTGGGGAGCAGTTTTTCTCCATCACCGAGCACAGGGCACTTGGACTCTGTCCGAATCAGCCCTCCCGATCAATGTGCTGGAGATCAGAGCTGTGTTTCTAGCTCTCCTAGCCTTGCACCACCTGTTGGCGGGCAGGCACATTCGAGTCCAGTCGGACAACGCGACAGCGGTTGCCTACATCAATCACCAGGGCGGGACTCGCAGCCGCCTGGCGATGTTGGAGGTTCAACGAATCCTTCAGTGGACGGAGGACTCCCAGTCCACCATATCAGCAGTCCACATCCCAGGCGTAGAAAACTGGGAGGCCGATTAACTCAGCCGTCAAACCGTGGACAGCGGCGAGTGGGCCCTGCACCCGGCAGTGTTCAGGTCAATCTGCCGCAAGTGGGGTACTCCGGAAGTGGATCTAATGGCATCCCGGCACAACAACAAGGTTCCGGTTTACGTGGCTCGCTCCCACGATCCTCAAGCCTTCGCAGCGGACGCGCTGGTTCAGGATTGGTCCCAGTTCCGTCTGGCCTACGTGTTTCCCCCTCTAGCTCTCTTGCCCAGGGTTCTGCGCAAGATCAGAATGGAGGGCCGTCGGGTCATAATCATTGCTCCGGACTGGCCCAAGCGAGCTTGGTACCCAGACCTGCTCCGCCTGTCCGTAGAGGTGCCGTGGCATCTCCCAGACCGCCCAGACCTTCTCTCTCAAGGTCCGTTTTTCCGCCAGAATTCTGCGGCTCTCAGATTGACGGCGTGGCTCTTGAGTCCTGGATCCTGACGGCTTCAGGTATTCCCTCTGAGGTCATCTCCACTATGACTCAGGCTCGAAAGTCTTCTTCGGCCAAGATTTATCACAGGACTTGGAGGATCTTCCGCCCTTGCTCCTTGGCCGTTCTGTTTGCCGACCATCCTGTCTTTTCTACAGTCTGGTCTACAGCTAGGACTGTCCCTCAATTCCCTCAAGGGACAGGTGTCGGCTCTGTCGGTATTATTCCAGCGGCGTATCGCCCGACTGGCTCAGGTGCGCACCTTCATGCAGGGCGCAGCTCACATCATTCCTCCTTACCGGCGACCTTTGGATCCCTGGGATCTTAATCTGGTCCTCACGGCCTTACAGAAACCCCCCTTTGAGCCTCTTAGGGAGGTTCCCTTGTTTAGACTTTCACAGAAAGTTGTTTTTCTAGTAGCCATAACTTCTCTCAGGAGAGTTTCTGATTTGGCTGCGCTCTCTTCGGAATCCCCCTTTTTGGTGTTTCACCAAGACAAGGTGGTTCTTCGTCCGACTCCGGACTTTCTCCCTAAGGTGGTGTCTTCTTTCCACCTTAACCAGGACATTTCATTGCCCTCTCTTTGTCCGGCCCCTGTGCATCGCTTTGAAAAGGCGTTGCACACCTTGGATTTGGTGCAGGCGCTCCGAATCTATGTGTCACGCACCGCCGTTTTTAGGCGGTGCACCTCACTTTTTGTGCTAACCACGGGTCAGCGCAAGGGTCTCTCTGCTTCTAAACCGACCCTAGCTCGTTGGATTAGGTCGGCTATCGCCGATGCCTACCAGTGTTCTCAGGTGCCCCCTCCGTCAGGGATTAAGGCACACTCGACCAGAGCTGTCGGTGCCTCCTGGGCTTTCAGGCACCAGGCTATGGCTCAGCAGGTTTGTCAGGCTGCCACTTGGTAGTGCTTCGAAAAAGTGTGCAGACTGGACCAAGTGCATGCTCATGCTTCGGCAGATGCGAGCTTGGGCAGACGCATCCTTCAGGCGGCTGTCGCCCATTTGTGAAGTTAGGTTTTGCCTACTTCTCAGTTTGGTTTATTTCCCACCCATGGACTGCTTTGAAACGTCCCATGGTCTGGGTCTCCCATAAGGAACGATGAAGAAAAGAAGGGAATTTTGTTTACTTACCGGAAATTCCTTTTCTTCTAGCTCCAATTGGGAGACCCAGACAATTGGGTGTATAGCTACTGCCTCCGGAGGCAACACAAAGCACTACACCCAAAAGTGTAAAGCCCCTCCCCTTCTGCCTATACACCCCCCGTGGGATCACGGGCTCCTCAGTTTTAGTGCAAAAGCAAGAAGGAGGAAAGCCAATAACTGGTTTAAAAACAAATTCGATCCGAAGAAACATCGGAGAACTGAAACCATTCAACATGAACAACATGTGTACCCGAAAAAACAAAAATCCCTAAGAAAACAGGGCGGGTGCTGGGTCTCCCAATTGGAGCTAGAAGAAAAGGAATTTACGGTAAGTAAACAAAATTCCCTTCTTCTTTGTCGCTCCTAATTGGGAGACCCAGACAATTGGGACGTCCAAAAGCAGTCCCTGGGTGGGTAAAATAACACCTCGTGATAGGGCCGAAAAAACAGCCCTTTCCTACAGGTGGGCAACCACCGCCTGAAGGACTTGTCTACCTAGGCTGGCGTCCGCCGAAGCGTAGGTATGCACCTGATAATGCTTGGTAAAAGTGTGCAGACTCGATCAGGTAGCCGCCTGGCACACCTGCTGAGCCGTGGCCTGGTGCCGTAATGCCCAGGACGCACCCACGGCTCTGGTAGAATGGGCCTTCAGCCCTGAGGGAACCGGAATCCCAGCAGAACGGTAGGCTTCAAGAATTGGTTCCTTGATCCACCGAGCCAGGGTGGATTTGGAAGCTTGCGACCCTTTACGCTGACCAGCGACAAGGATAAAGAGTGCATCCGAGCGGCGCAGAGGCGCCGTGCGGGAAATGTAGATTCTGAGTGCTCTCACCAGATCCAACAAATGCAAATCCTTTTCACATTGATGAACTGGATGAGGACACAAAGAAGGTAAGACGATATCCTGATTGAGATGATTGAGATGAAAGGGGGATACCACCTTAGGGAGAAACTCCGGAATCGGGCGCAGAACCATCTTGTCCTGGTGAAACACCAGAAAGGGAGATTTGCATGACAGCGCTGCTAGCTCGGACACTCTCCGAAGAGACGTGACCGCTACTAGAAAGGCCACTTTCTGTGAAAGGCGAGAAAGGGAAACATCCCTCATAGGCTCGAAAGGCGGCTTCTGGAGAGCAATTAGAACCCTGTTCAGATCCCAGGGCTCTAACGGCCGCTTGTAAGGAGGGACGATATGACGAACCCCTTGCAGGAACGTGCGTACCTGAGGAAGTCGTGCTAGGCGTTTCTGAAAAAATACAGATAGCGCTGAGACTTGTCCTTTAAGGGAGCCGAGCGACAAACCTTTATCCAAACCGGATTGTAGGAAAGAAAGAAGAGTAGGCAATGCAAATGGCCAGGGAGAAACTCCCTGAGCAGAGCACCAAGATAAGAATATCTTCCACGTCCTGTGGTAGATCTTGGCGGAGGATGGTTTTCTAGCCTGTCTCATGGTGGCAATGACCTCTTGAGATAATCCTGAAGACGCTAGGATCCAGGACTCAATGGCCACACAGTCAGGTTCAGGGCCGCAGAATTCTGATGGAAAAACGGCCCTTGGGACAACAAGTCTGGTCGGTCTGGTAGTGCCCACGGTTGGCCTACCGTGAGGTGCCACAGATCCGGGTACCACGACCTCCTCGGCCAGTCTGGAGCGACGAGGATGGCGCGGCGGCAGTCGGACCTGATCTTGCGCAGCACTCTGGGCAACAGTGCCAGAGGTGGAAACACATAAGGTAGCCGGAACAGCGACCAATCTTGAACTAAGGCGTCCGCCGCCAGAGCTCGGTGATCGTGAGACCGTGCCATGAAAGCCGGGACCTTGTTGTTGTGCCGGGACGCCTTGTCTCCTCTGAGCAATCTAGGAGGGTATATAGCCAAGAATCACCAGCGACCGTACAGTGCAATGTATAGCATGCAAGCATAAAAATACAAATGTACACTTCGGCACTAGTGGGGTCAGCACCAGAGGTGCCGCTTACCGCCCGCTCAAACGCGGGTGTGTGGTCGCCAGAATCCCGTGTCTGGGTCTCCCAGAACTTGTCTCCCCTCTCCAGCTCAGACTGCACACAGGAATGGCTGCCGGCGTTCTGTGAAGAGGGGCGGACCGTGGGCGTGCCTCAGACAAAGTGCGGGAAACTGGCGTCCCACTGTGTCCAGTGTGAGGGCTGGAGTATGTAAAGTAGACTCCAGCCCTCTGCGCTGATGTTCTGTACAGCGTCCCGCCCTTCCCCTGACTGGCAGGCCTGGGGGCGGGAACGAAGCGAAACTAGGCCGCAAAAGCCGGGGACTCGAGTAATAAGCGCGGCCGTCATATATGCACGGCCAGCGCGGAAGTCCCCGGCGCACCACAAGTCCCAGCCGCGCCGCAGCGTAAACTGACAGCAGCGGCCGGCGCGGCAGTTCCCAATACATTAACTCACTCAGCAGAGCTGTAGTGAGTAGTGGCACAAGCGCGCAGCGCTGTTGTCCCCGGCGCACTAACACACCCAGCAATGCTGCAGTGTGTCTGCGCGCGGTCTGTACGGGGACACAGAGTACCTTGACGTAGCAGGGCCATGTCCCTGACGATACTCAGCTCCATATCCAGCAGATTCCCCAGCGGCTGTGGATGGAGCACGGTCTCAGTGCCTGGAGACCGGTAAAATCCCACTTCACCCAGAGCCCTAAGGGGGATGGGGAAGGAAGCAGCATGTGGGCTCCAGCCTCCGTACCCGCAATGGGTACCTCAACCTTAACAAACACCGCCGACAAAAGTGGGGTGAGAAGGGAGCATGCTGGGGGCCCTAGTATGGGCCCTCTTTTCTTCCATCCGACATAGTCAGCAGCTGCTGCTGACTAAACAGTGGAGCTATGCGTGGATGTCTGACCTCCTTTGCACAAAGCATGAAAACTGAGGAGCCCGTGATCCCACGGGGGGTGTATAGGCAGAAGGGGAGGGGCTTTACACTTTTAAGTGTAGTGCTTTGTGTGGCCTCCGGAGGCAGTAGCTATACACCCAATTGTCTGGGTCTCCCAATTAGGAGCGACAAAGAAAGAGAATTTTGTTTACTTACCGTAAATTCTTTTTCTTATAGTTCCGACATGGGAGACCCAGCACCCTCCCTGTTGCCTGTTGGCAGTTTTTGTTCCGTGTGTTTCACCGGCTGTTGTTGTAGACAGAGGTTCCGGTTTTTCCGAGTTTTACTCTATCTCTACTTATGGGTGGATATCCTCCTTCAGCTTTTGCACTGAACTGGTTAGATTGTCATCCAGGGGGTGTATATTGCCCGGAGGGAGGAGCTACACGTTTTAAGTGTAGTACTTTGTGTGTCCTCCGGAGGCAGTAGCTATACACCCATGGTCTGGGTCTCCCATGTCGGAACTATAAGAAAAAGAATTTACGGTAAGTAAACAAAATTCTCTTTTTTTCATCCGTATACATCCATATATCTATTTTGTACAGCTTTACGGCTTATGTTTTTCATATGAACAATTTAATACATACTAAAAGGACAAATACACTTTTTTTTTATTAATAATTCTAATGGATCTGTGAAAAATGCATTTCATACTGATGGTAACTCCTATTTGATCCTTTTTTTTCTGTACTCATTGACTTACAATAGGCAAGTCTGATATGAAAAGCTTATCAAAGCAGAGTATGCAGTGAATTTTTACACGCAATAAGTCAGTGTGTAAAACCATTAATGTAAATTATCCCATTGACTTACATTAGTCAGTGTGCTGTTATTATGCAACCTATTTGGTAAACTGTCGATAGCACACAAACCAATTATTTGCTGTTGTGAACATTTCCTTATTCTGCTTCTATGGACGAGACAGGCTGTAGGTAATGGATAATGTGTTTTCAGGAAGACGCTCCTCTCGCCTCATTGCCGCTGTTGGGATACACAGTCAGTATCCCGTCCTTCTCTGATCCCGTCACCTGTCGTCATGTCTTCAAACTGCATTTCAAATCCCACGTGTACTTCTTCAGAGCGGACAGTGATTATACATGGAGGAGGTACGGCTACTGAAATGGACATTACTTATATTCTTTTATAGGAACTTTAAAGAGATCATGTCCGGTGATGCACAAAACGGGGGCAGCATAAATCTCTGCCTGATTAAACAATTGTAGCTAGGTATATCAATCAACCTCTGAAACTCTGACGTTTCAGAGAAAATATACTTTTAAGACGTAGCCTTAGACCAGTCTAATCTGGCATCGCCTCTGCCCAACTCTCCCCAGTGCTTTAGCAGGTCATTGACAGGTCTCTCCCTATGCACCAGAGAGGACTAGACCTGTCAATGACCTGCAGTAGCGCTGGGAATAGCCAGCCAGGGGCGGAGACAGACTAGCCTGGTCTCCGGCTATAGATGCCCTCCTCCGGATCTCCAATTTCCCTTGCAGCAGCAGTTTTACCAACTGTATTCAAGGGCACAGAGTGACTGACATGTTAGGTTTCACAGTTAAAGGGGTATTCCCATCTCCAAGACCCTATCCTAATATGTAGTAGGTGTGATAACAATAATGTTAACAAATACCTCCAATTAGAAATGTAGTATAGTTCTCCTGATTGACTATGTCACTTATCTCATGTGCAGGGCATTGCAAGACCTTAGTTATCCATGGTTACAACCATGTATATAGTCAGTTGCTCGTGACCATAACCATGGATACCTAAGGTCCTGCAATGCCCTGAACATGAGGTAAGTGACATAGTCAATCAGGAGAACTATACTACATTTCTAATTGGAGGTATTTGCTAATATTATTACACTTACTACATATTGGGATAGGATCTTGTACATGGTAATAACTCTAATTCTAAGCATGTCCACTATTGTACTTGCCCAATTGTGTGGCTAGAATCATAATACTTTTCTACTATGGGTCTCTAGGGTTTTCTTCTCGAGCTACAGGGTACTTAAGGTGCATTCATTTTATTTAATTTTTTTTGTACTTCTAAAATCCAGATCAAGTCTATGCTTCAGCAGATCTGACATTTAGAAGTATGTGAAAGCTGGTCCCAATCTCTGGGTCACCCGGCATTCCCAGAAATATGTCATGACAAAGCAGTGAAGAATTTTTCAGCAACATTACAATTTTAGTCCCATACTTGTTTTTTTTCAATAACACATCAACGCCTTAGAGTGTATTGTGTGTGTGAGTTAGTCATTGATGTTTCTCTACATGCTTTAATCACACTGTAATTTAGCAAAAAATGTCTCTTTCCTTCTGTCTCTCCAGGTGGATGGAAGTAATCAGGCGAGGAGTGAGCTCTCCAGGGAAGATCGGACACTTAGCTGAGGATGGGATCATTGGTGATTCACCCCCTTGACAAACTAATTACAGCTTTAATGGAGGACATGTATATACAGGAACATAAACAGGCAATTTACAAAGAATGGAATGTGCATGGTGTCAGAAATGGGGCTAATTAGAAGAAAGTCTGGTCAGGTATTACTAAAAGCAGAAGGATTACATTTAAGCCACATGTCACACTGTCTTTCCTAAGTTTCACTACACCAAAGCAATCATATCTCAAAGTATCCATAATGAGAAAACAGCAGGAACCTGAAAATCCATAAAGTAAAAACCCTATTGCTTATTATACAACTTTATAATCTAGCGCAGTGGTTCCCAAACTCCAGGCCTCATGGCCCCCAACAGGTCATGTTTTCAGGATTTCCTTAATATAGCACAAGTGATGCCTTGATATGATTCCACCACCTGTTCAATAGTAAGGAATCCTGAAAACATGACCTGTTGGGGGCCATGAGGCCTGGAGTTTGGGAAACACTGATCTAGCGCTATGTATACCATTTTGTGGGCAGTAACAGAAACAACATGTGGCTAGTAAAACTGGTTTCTACTTGAATGACAAGCTGATTTCATAGTATTGGTCACAACCTATGCAAGTGATACATCTATAATAGTGATGAGCGAACACTACCATGCTCAGGTCTCGTAATGAGCAGTTGGACACTAGGACGGGCACAACTCGAGTAACTGAATATAACTCTTCAGGAAAAATGTTCAAGTTCCCCATTGACTTCCATTATACTCAGGTACTTGAGTCGCGCCCATCCAAACATCCAACTGCTTGTTACGAGTACCGAGCACCCAAGTATAGTAGTACTTGCTCATCACTAATCTATACTAATGTATGTATTTAAAGGGAACCTATCAGTCCAGGCTGACCATACAAACTAAGTATGTAGCCTTCTAGGGGATGATATGGAAACACCATTCTCAATTGAATCACTTCGGTTGGTCTGCAGAAACTGAGCTTTAACAAATCTGATAAGGTGCACCCTCAGTGTGGCTAAGAGGCTCAGTGCACTGTTCTGCCCAATAGTTTTGCATTCCCCCACTAGTTAATGACAGCGCTTGTTCGGCTGCTGTTTCTCTGCACAGTGCTCACTCCAGTGAAGCCAGCGCTGTCCGTGATGGACTGGTGCCACAAGAAGGGTGCACCAAGCTTCCTAACTATATTTGATAAAACTTCTTCAGTTTCTGCAGACTGGAGACAATTAGGACACTGTGGGCCTGATTTATCATTTGCATTTTTTTCTATGGTGCGGCTAGCTTGCTATGACTTCATAATGTACCTTGTAATTTATATGGAGTTTGTGAGAAAATAAAAATCAGTGTGCAGTACTGCAAAAGGTATTATGGAGGTATTATCCCCAAGGAGGATCCCTTTAGGAGATTTCGGCATCTCACAGAGGCACCGGATAGTGGCAAATATAGAGCCTTAGGCTATGTGCCCACGGGACTCTGTACCCGCGGATTTTGCCGCGGAAAACCTGCGGATTTTTCTGGATTTTCCAGATAAATCCGCAGGTTCTAGCATGTACAGGCACTCCCCATGTTACCCTATGGGACATGGGGAGTGTCTGTGTCCACGCTGCGGAATCTCCTGTAGAGATCCCTCAGCCGCACCTAACTGCATGTCAATTATTCATGCGGATTTACTTGCGGAGATCCCGGCCCTCCGCTATGGAGATAGAGGCCGGGATGTCCGAAGGTAAATCGCGTGAATCTCCGCATGTTTCCCGCAGCTATTCCGCTGGAAACTCGCAGCTAAAAATAGCTGCGGCTGCCGGCGGGCAGCTGCGGGAAACATGCGGTCGTACCTGCGAATATATCCGCAGGTACGAGCGTCCCGTGGGCACATGGCCTTAGAGATATTATCGGTTACCCTACATGGTTCGTGCATGGAGACATAGCTCAATGTTGGATGAACCCTGTGGCCAACTACCAAACTCATACTCATCATCTCACTAATGATCACGTTAGTGTAAAATAAATAATTTAGAACAACCTCATGGCCATAGCTCCACGCTGTAAAGAAAGGGCTGGGACTACTTTAAATATGAACCCAATTTCACAATAGATAACAAATTGTGGATTATGTATGAAATGTCAGTTTATTCTTTTTTACAGTATGTGTTGATGAGAAAGATTGGTAAACATTTTTATATGTTACAATAAAATAAAGAATAATACAACTGAAGTAATGCCATGGTGGTTCTGCACAGTGTTCACAGTGTTGTCCTGGTCCAGGGTGACATACGAGGAGGGGAAGTGTGGAGCACCAAGTAGTGGCTCACGATGCAGAGGAGAACCTAGAAAGACAAACAGGTGAACATACCCTTGAAGGGGTTTTCCCACAAACATTCATTTTAACCCCTTTACAACACCTCGCAATTTATTTTTTTCGTTTGTTCCCTCCCCTTCTTCCAAGAGCCATAATATTTTTATTTTTCCTTCAATATATCCACATGGGGCTTGCTTTTTGTGGGAAGAGTTGTACCTTTGAACGACACCATTCAATGTGCCCCATATTATAATGAAAGCTGGGGAAAAAATTCCAAGTACGGTGAAATTGCAAAAAAAAAAGTGCAATTTCACAATGGTTTTTCTGCTTTTTTATTTACCATGTTCACTCTATTGTAAAACTGACCCGGTAATATGATTCCACCAGGTCAGTACGAGTTCATACATACCAAACATGTTTAGTTTTACTTTTACGACATAAATAAGTCTGAGAATTCATGAGTGGATGTGTGCCTCCTTCCACACAAAGCATAAAACTGAGGAGCCCGTGGTCCACGGGAGGGTGTATAGGCAGAGGGGAGGAGGGGTTACACTTTTTAAAGTGTAATACTTTGTGTGGCCTCCAGAGGCAGAAGCTATACACCCAATTGTCTGGGTCTCCCAATGGAGCGACAAAGAAAGCTTAATTTGGGGTCTTAAGCTAATGTTTTTAATTATACCATTTTTGCATAGATGTGATGTATTGATCACCTGTTATTGTATTTTAATGCAGTGTTTGTTGTGGCGACCAAAAAAAACAATTTTGGAATTTTGAATTTCTTTCTCACTGCCCTTTACCGATCAGAATTAATTGATTTTATACTTTGATCGGGCAGAGATACTAAACTTGTATATCTATCTATATAAAATTTGTTTAGTCTCAATAGGGCAAAAGAGGGATGTTTTGAACTTTTATGGATTTTTTAATTTAAAACTTTTTTTACATTTATATTGATTTTACTTTTATGACTGCAGTGTCTGATCGCTTACGCTGATCAGAGCGATGCTGGGCAGAGGTGTTGAGATGACACAAATGAGTATACAGAGAGGACAGCACGGGAATATAGCTAACTCTTTTTGTGAGATAAAACATTTCCCTGCCTTTTTTTAAAAAAAATGTTATACCTCAAAGAAACAATTATTTATGATCCTGTGCTGTACTGTCTGTATATTCTTTTGCATCCCCCCTGCCCAGGAGATGTGGTATGACCAGACCATGTCCCGGTATGGTCAGACACAGCCATTACACAGTACACATCAGGGATATACTGTATATATAAGATTATCTAAAAAAAAAAAAATGTATTATTTTTGTAACACATCCAATTGTGGAACTTAATAAATAGATGTTGGAATAATAACAATGTTTGTGGGAAGACCCCTGTAAAGGGAACCTGTCAGCAGTGTAATGTGGACCAAATAGGGAAAGAACTAGCCCATTGTTAATGCACACAGCTTCCCATTACAACTCATTCACATTTTAGGGAAAATTTATGGCTGACACAACTTTGACTGATGATTATAGTTTCTGGGAAGTTTAGAAACCGGACCTGCAGTGATCAGCTAATTCTTGTGACTGCTTCATTCCATTTGACCATAAAACAAAGACTGTGCTCACAAAACAAAACACTGCCTGACCACCGGGTGTCCTGACCGGAGCTAACTGCCTCATGTTTGTAGGGCAGTGAGATCAGGCGTTGCGATGCAAGCAAAATCTGTGTTTTTTGGACGTGGGAAGCCGGCCTAAAAGGTTGTCTTTATGAGACAGCCATTTTAACCTGGCTCTATACAACTTCAGTCAACAGGTATTGGCAGAATCCAAACTCCAAAATGGGACAAATCACTTCTTGTGACGGCAAAATGTCAAAAGAATTACTTATGATTAACCAAATAGTAGTACTGAATATTTATCCAGCACGCCCCTCATAATAATAACTCTAGGTGCAACCCTAATCCATGGTAAGGTGTTGTAATAAGTGAAGAGTGACTTATAGAAGTAGCTATGGACCGCGCTAATGTTATACAGTATATATAATTGCTTTACCTTTGCACACGCTGAACCAAGTGAGAAATGAGCTGGTCTGTGATTCCAGGACTGGATTCTTCTGCTAAGCTAAAAGCGTTCTCTAGTTCCTGAACGGACCCGAATGCTCCAGCGCAGCGCTGCTCTCTCAGCTGTATGTGGACACATAGCAAAAACATTTATATATAATTAAGCTGGAGCAACTGCAGCCAAGCATGAAATTACCACAATTCTCAGTCCACCTAAATGCAGCAATGTGAATAAACCCGATGTTGTACCACTGATGTAATATGTGCAGAGTGCAGCTGATGGCAGGGTTTTATATACGCCGTATACAACTATTATATCAAATACAACTACTTTTCCAGACATGAAGAGAACACAGGGGGAACCTGTATCAAAGCTGCAGAAAAAGGTGTATGAAATCAGTTGTCATTTAATATCAGCCAGTAGCGCTACAAAGAGTCTGTGTAGTCGAAGCCTAAATCTGCTCCAAAGAAAGAAGAAAAAAATCCAAACTAACTAAATTCAGCTTCAGAGTTTATGGAACAGAAATATTGAAAAGTATCCTAGTAGAATTTTGGCCAAATCAATTGCCTCTCACATGGACCTTGGCTTTATTCACATTTAAGGTGTAAAACTGTTGTCTGCTTTGAACAATCCTGTTTTGTCCATACAGTTCCCTCCAAGTTAAGCTATCGATCCTCTTTAGTTAGTTGGGGAACCTTGAAGCAAGTATTCATTTTCTTCTCCAGTGCCCCACATGTAGAACAATGCACTATACCGGACTATTGAAAGCAATCGGTTGTACTTAGAGTTGGTGCAAATCGATTCACAGGACAATGTCCATTGGCCACGTCTGTAATTTCTGACCACTGGATGGTAGGCCCTACTACCTCCAAGCATCTGCACCTCTTCATTTGATTAGCTGGCCTAGCATGGTGTCATCCTTGGAGATCCAAGGCTGGCCAATATAAAAAGAAGAGCCTCAGATTCCAGGAGGCAGTTCTCAGGGCTCCCATCCAGGAACCACAAATTACCAACATGGTCTCCACTTGTTTGTCTCTGGCATTGGAGAACCTATTTTAAGTTTCTGTCTTCTGCCTATTGAGCAGCATATTTCAATCGGCCAAAGAAGTGCTAAGCTCCTGTAGAAGTCCATATACCCAAAGCAGTATATAGACTCAATAAAAAGTCTGAGCACATGCATCGCAGGAACCAGCGCTTCTGCCTGCTGAACAGTGCACCTCGGAATTTTTTTTTAAAGAACTCGGGACTACTGATTAGCGAGCCATGCGGGCTTGACTCGTGTACTGAGGAACAATGGAAGTCAACGGGGAACTCGAGCATTTTTCCAGAGGATCTTCGGAAAAATGCTTAAATTCCCCATTGACTTCCATTGAACTCAGTACCAGAGTCAAGCCCGTCCGATTGCACGTTACAAGTACCGGGAAAGGTATACACACTCATCACTACTGAGGACCCGTACCAACCCTCTCTGCAGGGTATGTAAATAAAGGGTGAACATTTAAAAAATAAATAGGTAATACTCCTTAAAAAAAACACCCAAATGTTGTTAAAATCCCATCTGAGGACACCAAAGTGAACCATTGCAGAAATGTTGCCCTGCATACATGTGATGGAATTTGTTCCAGTTTTTGGTGCAAAATATACATCTCACAATCCACCAAAATGCCGCAGTATGTATGGACATAATGAAGAATCACTGAAGCAGCATGCCGCCTAGGTTTGCCTTAAACCAATAATGAGCCACAAACTGTAGATGGCACAGTTACTAGCTACCCATTTCATATAGTATCTCACCTCCTGGAAAACTGGAGCTACAAGAGCCGATAAACAGTGGGATCTTGGCAAGCGTTGTATCGCTTCTGCTGGCTGCAAAGACAAGCAAAATCTAAGTCTTCTGAATTTATCACAAATACTTAAACAAGTAACAATACTTAAAGCGTAACCGACAATTATTTTATTTTGGAAATCGATAGTACGCATGAAAGTAAGGAACTTTATAATATAGCTTAAGACAAATCTGCTTCTTTCTCTGACAGAATTGATCAGTCATTATCAAAGAAGGGAATTTTGTTTACTTACCGTAAATTCCTTTTCTTCTAGCTCCTATTGGGAGACCCAGACAATTGGGTGTATAGCTTCTGCCTCCGGAGGCCACACAAAGTATTACACTTAAAAGTGTAAACCCCTCCCCTCTGCCTATACACCCCCCCGTGCATCACGGGCTCCTCAGTTTTGGTGCAAAAGCAGGAAGGAGGAAACTTATAAATTGGTCTAAGGTAAATTCAATCCGAAGGATGTTCGGAGAACTGAAACCATGAACCCAGAACAATTCAACATGAACAACCTGTGTACACAAAAGAACAACAGCCCGAAGGGAACAGGGGCGGGTGCTGGGTCTCCCAATAGGAGCTAGAAGAAAAGGAATTTACGGTAAGTAAACAAAATTCCCTTCTTTGTCGCTCCATTGGGAGACCCAGACAATTGGGATGTCCAAAAGCAATCCCTGGGTGGGTAAAAGAATACCTCGATAAAAAGAGCCGAAAAAACGGCCCCCTCTTACAGGTGGGCAACTGCCGCCTGAAGGAGTCGCCTACCTAGGCTGGCATCTGCCGAATCATCGGCATGCACCTGATAGTGTTTCGTGAAAGTGTGCAGACTCGACCAGGTAGCCGCCTGACACACCTGCCGAGCCGTAGCCTGGTGTCGCAATGCCCAGGACACCGACGGCTCTGGTAGAATGGGCCTTCAGCCCTGCAGGAATCGGAAGCCTAAAGGAACGGTAGGCTTCAAGAATCGGTTCCTTGATCCACCGAGCCAAGGTTGACTTGAAAACCTGAAATCCCTTACTCTGGCCCGCGATCAGGACAAGAGCGCATCAGACCGGCGCAGGGGCGCCGTGCGAGAAATGTAGAGCCGGAGTGCTCTCACCAGATCTAATATATGCAAATCCTTTTCACATTGGTGAACTGGATGCGGACCCAAAGCGGGTAAGACGATATCCTGATTGAGATGAAACGGGGATACCTTAGGGAGAAAGTCCGGGACCGGACGTAGAACCACCCTATCCTGGTGAAACACCAGGAAGGGGGCTTTGCATGACAGCGCTGCTAGCTGAGACACTCTTCTGAGTGATGTGACTGCCACTAGGAAGGCCACCCTTTGCGAAAGGCGAGATAGAGAGATCCCGCATCGGCTCGAAAAGTGGCTTCTGAAGAGTCGTCGGCACCCTGTTAAGATCCGAGGGTGTTAACGGACGCTTGTAAGGTGGGACCGGAAAGCGCCGATACTTGTCCCTTGAGAGAGCCGAGAGACAAGCCCTTGTCCATTCCGGATTGAAGGAAAGAAAGAAAAGTGAGCAAGGCAAACGGCCAGGGAGTAAAACCCTGATCAGAGCACCAGGATAAGAAGATCCTCCAAGTCCTGTGATAGATCTTGGCGGACGTTGGTTTCCTGGCCTGTCTCATGGTGGCAATGACATCTGGAGATATCCCTGATGACGCTAGGAGCCAGGACTCAATGGCCACACAGTCAGATTTAGAGCCGCAGAATTCAGAAGGAAATATGGCCCTTGAGGCAGCAAGTCTGGTCGGTCTGGGAGTGTCCACGGTTGACCCACCGTGAGGTGCCACAGATCCGGGTACCACGATCACCTCGGCCAGTCTGGAGCGACGAGGATGGCGCGGCGACAGTCTGACCTGATCTTGCGTAACACTCTGGGCAGTAGTGCCAGAGGAGGAAATACATAAGGCAGTTGAAACTGCGACCAGTCGTGAACTAGCGCGTCTGCCGCCAGAGCTCTGTGATCCTTGGACCGAGCCATGAATGCCGGGACTTTGTTGTTGTGCCGAGACGCCATTAGATCGACGTCCGGCGTTCCCCAGCGGCAACAGATCTCTAGAAACACGTCCGGGTGAAGAGACCATTCCCCTGCGTCCATGCCCTGGCGACTGAGAAAATCTGCTTCCCAGTTTTCTACGCCCGGGATGTGAACTGCGGAGATGGTGGAGGCTGTGGCTTCCGCCCACAGCCGAATCCGCCGAACTGCTCGGAAGGCTTGATGACTGCGTGTGCCGCCCTGGTGGTTGATGTACGCCACCGCCGTGGCGTTGTCCGACTGAATTCGGATCTGCCTGCCCTCCAGCCACCGCTGGAACACCTTTAGGGCTAGATCCACTGCCCTTATCTCCAGAACATTGATCTGAAGGGAGGACTCTGTCGGAGTCCAGGTTCCCTGAGCCGAGTGGTGGAGGAAGACCGCTCCCCACCCTGACAGACTCGCGTCTGTCGTGACCACAGCCCCGGCTGGGGGCCGGAAGGATTTTTCCTTCGCCCAGGAAGTGGAAAAAAGACACCACTGAAGAGAGGTTTTGCTGCAAGGGAAAGAGAGACGTTCTTGTCTAGGGACGTCGGCCTCCTGTCCCATTTGCGGTGTCCGATAGAATCGGACGCAGACGAAACTGCGCAAGGGAACTGCCTCCCTTGCTGCCACCATCTTCCTTAGAAAGTGCATGAGGCGCCTCAAGGGGTGACTGGGCCTGAAGGAGAGATTGCACCCGTCTGTAGTGAACGCTGACTATGCAGCGGAAGCTTCACTATCGCTGAGAGAGTATGAAACTCCATCCCGAGGCAAGTCAGTGATTGGGTCGGTGTCAGTTTTGACCTTGGAAATTTGATGATCCACCCGAACCCCTGGAGAGACTCCAGAGCAATGGTCAGGTTGTGTTGACATGCCACCCAGGAGGGTGTCTTGACTAGAAGATCGTCTAGGTAAGTGATCACCGAGCGGCCCTGAGAGTGTAGGACCGCCACCACTGCTGCCATGACTTTGGTGAAGACCCGTGGGGCTGTCGCCAGGCCGAATGGCAGTGCCACGAACTGAAGGTGTTCGTCCCTGATGGCGAAACGCAGAAAGCGTTGAAGCTCGGGTGCGATCGGCACATGGAGATAAGCATCCTTGATGTCAATTGATGCTCGGAAGTCTCCTTGTGACATCGAGGCTTCAGAGTGTTCACCGCCTGAAAAAGTGCATCGGCTCGCTCGGGGGGCGGAGATGTTTTGAGAAACGAGTCGGAGGACGAGAGCAGAGCTCTATCCTGTAACCGTGAGACAGAATGTCTCTCACCCATCGGTCTTGGACATGTGGCCACCAGGCGTCGCAAAAGCGGGAGAGCCTGCCACCGACCGAGGACGCGGTCTTGGTGAGGCCGAAGTCATGAGGAAGCCGCCTTGTGACTTAGACCGCCATGCAGAAGAGTTCCTCTAGCCCTCCTCTGACCTGTTGGACGTGGAGGAACGGAACTTTGCGGAGGACCGAAATGACCGAAACCTTTGGACTGGGTCAAGGACGAGACCTTTCCCTTGGACTGTCTAGTAACTTCATCCAATTGCTCGCCAAACAAACGGTCGCCAGAAAATGGCAAACCGGTTAAGAACTTCTTGGAAGCAGAGCCTGCCTTCCATTCACGTAGCCACGTGGCCCTGCAGACTGCCACCGAATTGGTGGATGCTACCGCTGTACGGCTCGCAGAGTCCAGGAACGGCGTTCATGGCGTAGAACGAAAAAACCTACGCCTGAGAAGTGAAGGACACAACCTGCGGGACAGAGGTATGTGCAACCGCAATAATCTCAGCCAGAGAAGCTGAGATAGCTTGGAGTGCCCTCACGGCTGCGAAGGCTGGAGCAAAAGATGCGACTATGGCTTCATAGATGGATTTCATCATAAGCTTTATTTGCCTGTCAGTGGCATTCGTGAGAGAGACATCTGCCACTAATACTACGGATCTAGCCGCCAGCCTAGAGACTGGAGGATCCACCCTGTGACACTGAGCCCAACCCTTAACAACGTCAGGGGGGAAAAGGGTAACGTGTGTCAATAAGGCGCTTAGTAAGCGCTTGTCCGTAAAGTTCTGTGCTTCTGGACGGCCCCTCTGGAGTTAGAGTGATCGAAACACGCACTCCTGATGAAGTCGGGGAAGGTTCCCAGCGGGCCCGCTTAGCCTATCAGAGGCCCCGGTCCGTGACGGAGTTCTCACCATGGGATCTGGGTGTTACCCCAGGAGCCCCTTGTTGTACCGACCCAGAGGGACCCGGGAGCGATGAACTCACAGCTCCCTGGCCCTGTGTTATCGGTCTGGACTGCAAGGCTTCCAGTATCTTAGCAGACCCTCTGTCCATAGACTGAGTCCTGGAATGTGAAGGCTACTCAGAGATTTGCTGATTCCAACATGCAAACTCTGTCCCTGTCATCTGTGCAGTGGAAACCGGCGGTACCACCTGGCCGAGGGTCCCACCAGTGCCGGAGGCTCCGGCTGAGTGAGTGCCCTCGGGGCCAAGCATTGTACACAATGAGGGTATGTGGAACCTGCCTGTAATATAGCCGCACAAGAGGTACAGGTTGTAAAATAAGCCAGTGCCTTGGCACCCTTACTCTTTAAGAGCAGACAATAGCATGTCGTAGCCAAAAGCAAATAATGCTGCCGAACAGTGAGATCACATACCATATAAATAAACATATATATATACACTGCGGCACCAAGGGGGGTCAGCACCTGAAAACTGGTGCCCCACAGTGCTCAGTGAGGGGGAAGGAGGATACCAACGTATGCTCCAGCCCTCCCTGCCGACGTCCAGTCGGCCGTCCCGTCGTTACCCCTGACTGGCAGGCCCGAGAACGGGAGTATATGGTACTAGGCCGCAAGAGCCGGGGACTAAATTTAAAAACGCGGCCGGCAAACATGGCGCGGTAGTCCCAGTCTCACAAACCACTCAGCAACCGCTGCGGCATTTGTAACACAGATGCTGCATGCACCGTCCCTCAGGGGACACAGAGTACCTTATGATGCAGGGCTCTGTCCCTGATGATGTCCAGTCTCCTGTCCGTCAGAATCCCCCAGGGGCTGCGGATGGAGCCCGGTCCCAGGCATGGCGACCGGTTAGGATCCCCCTCTCCCAGAGCAATGGAGCAGATTCTGAGATCCTCCACCGGCAGAATTATAACAATGGCTGCCGGCGTTCCGAGGGGAGGAGAGAGCCGTGGGCGGAACCGCAAAAGTGCGGGAACCTGGTGGCCCATAGTGATCAGTGAGGGGGGCGGAGGACAGCGAAGTGTGCTCCAGCCCTCACTGTCGGCATCATACCGACCGTCCCGCCTTTCTCCCTGACTGGCAGGCTCAGGGGCGGGAGTTTAACACACTAGGCCGCAAAAGCCGGGGACAAAAGTAAAAACCGCGGCCGGCAAACAGGCACGGTCGGCGCGGTAGTCCCAGACAAAAAATCCACACCGCAGTCGCAGCTGCATCTGAGGCCAAGGTGCTTCATGCACCGTCCCAACGGGGACACAGAGTACCTGTAGATGCAGGGCCATGTCCCTGACGATACTCCGTCTCCTGTCCGGCAGATTCCCCCAGGGGCTGCGGAGGGAGCCCGGTCCCAGTGGCTGGATGACCGGTTAGGATCCCACTTCCCCAGAGCCCCTAAGGGATGGGGAAGGAAAACGGCATGTGGCTCCTGCCTGTGTACCCGCAATGGGTACCTCAACCTTAACAGCACCGCCGACTCAGTGGGGTGAGAAGGGAGCATGCCGGGAGCCCTGTTAGGGGCCCTCTTTTCTTCCATCCGATATAATCAGCAGCTGCTGCTGACTAAAATGTGGAGCATTGTGTGCATGTGTGCCTCCTTCAACACAAAGCATAAAAACTGATGAGCCCGTGATGCACGGGAGGGTGTATAGCAGAGGGGAGGGGTTACACTTTTTAAAGTGTAATACTTTGTGTGGCCTCCGGAGGCAGAAGCTATACACCCAATTGTCTGGGTCTCCCAATGGAGCGACAAAGAAATTCCCTTCTTCTTTGTCGCTCCATTGGGAGACCCAGACAATTGGGACGTCCAAAAGCAGTCCCTGGGTGGGTAAAAGAATACCTCGGTAATAGAGCCGTAAAACGGCCCCTTCCTACAGGTGGGCAACTGCCGCCTGAAGGACTCGCCTACCTAGGCTGGCATCTGCCGAAGCGTAGGTATGCACCTGATAGTGTTTCGTGAAAGTGTGCAGACTCGACCAGGTAGCCGCCTGACACACCTGTTGAGCCGTAGCCTGGTGCCGCAATGCCCAGGACGCACCCACGGCTCTGGTAGAATGGGCTTTCAGCCCTGAAGGAACCTGAAGCCCAGAAGAACGGTAGGCTTCAAGAATTGGTTCCTTGATCCACCGAGCCAAGGTTGATTTGGAAGCCTGCGACCCTTTACGCTGGCCAGCGACAAGGACAAAGAGCGCATCCGAGCGGCGCAGGGGCGCCGTACGAGAAATGTAGAGTCTGAGTGCTCTCACCAGATCTAACAAGTGCAAATCCTTTTCACATTGGTGAACTGGATGAGGGCAAAAAGAAGGTAAGGAGATATCCTGATTGAGATGAAAAGGGGATACCGCCTTAGGGAGAAATTCCGGAACCGGACGCAGAACCACCTTGTCCTGGTGAAACACCAGGAAGGGGGCTTTGCATGACAGTGCAGCTAGCTCAGACACTCTCCGAAGTGATGTGACTGCCACTAGGAAGACCACCTTCTGCGAAAGGCGTGAAAGAGAAATATCTCTCATTGGCTCGAAAGGTGGTTTCTGAAGAGCCGTTAGCACCCTGTTCAGATCCCAGGGTTCTAGCGGACGCTTGTAAGGAGGGACTATGTGGCGAACTCCCTGCAGGAACGTGCGGACCTGCGGAAGCCTGGCTAGACGCTTTTGAAAAAAACACAGAGAGCGCCGAGACTTGTCCCTTAATAGAGCCGAGAGACAAACCCTTTTCCATTCCGGATTGAAGGAAGGACAGAAAAGTGGGCAAGGCAAATGGCCAGGGAGTAAAACCCTGATCAGAGCACCAGGATAAGAAGATCCTCCACGTCCTGTGGTAGATCTTGGCGGACGTTGGTTTCCTGGCCTGTCTCATAGTGGCAATGACCTCTTGAGATAACCCTGAAGACGCTAGGATCCAGGACTCAATGGCCACACAGTCAGGTTGAGGGCCGCAGAATTCAGATGGAAAAATGGCCCTTGAGACAGTAAGTCTGGACGGTCTGGTAGTGCCCACGGTTGACCCACCGTGAGATGCCACAGATCCGGGTACCACGACCTCCTCGGCCAGTCTGGGGCGATGAGGATGGCGCGGCGGCAGTCGGACCTGATCTTGCGTAATACTCTGGGCAGTAGTGCCAGAGGAGGAAATACATACGGCAGCCGAAACTGCGACCAATCCTGAACTAATGCGTCTGCCGCCAGCGCTCTGTGATCTTGAGACCGTGCCATGAATGCCGGGACCTTGTTGTTGTGCCGGGACGCCATTAGGTCGACGTCCGGCTTCCCCCAGCGGCAACAGATCTCTTGAAAAACGTCCGGGTGAAGAGACCATTCCCCTGCGTCCATGCCCTGGCGACTGAGAAAGTCTGCTTCCCAGTTTTCTACGCCCGGGATGTGAACTGCGGAGATGGTGGAGGCTGTGGCTTCCACCCACAGCAGAATCCGCCGAACTTCCTGGAAGGCTTGCCGACTGCGTGTGCCGCCTTGGTGGTTGATGTATGCCACCGCCGTGGCGTTGTCCGACTGAATTCGGATCTGCCTGCCTTCCAGCCACGGCTGGAACGCCTTTAGGGCTAGATACACTGCCCTTATCTCCAGAACATTGATCTGAAGGGAGGACTCTGGCTGAGTCCAGGTACCCTGAGCCCTGTGGTGGAGGAAGACCGCTCCCCACCCTGACAGACTCGCGTCCGTCGTGACCACAGCCCAGGATGGGGGTAGGAATGATTTCCCCTTCGACAAAGAAGTGGGAAGAAGCCACCACTGAAGGGAGGCCTTGGCTGCCTGAGAAAGGGAGACGTTCCTGTCGAGAGACGTCGACTTCCTGTCCCATTTGCGGAGAATGTCCCATTGAAGTGGACGCAGATGAAACTGCGCAAATGGAACTGCCTCCATTGCTGCCACCATCTTCCCTAGGAAGTGCATGAGGCGCCTCAAGGGGTGCGACTGGGCTCGAAGGAGAGATTGCACCCCTGTCCGTAGTGAACGCTGTTTGTCCAGCGGAAGTTTCACTATCGCTGAGAGAGTATGAAACTCCATGCCAAGATATGTCAGCGATTGGGTCGGTGTCAATTTTGACTTTGGGAAATTGATGATCCACCCGAATCTCTGGAGAGTCTCCAGAGCAATGTTCAGGCTGTGTTGGCATACCACCCGAGAGGGGGCCTTGACAAGGAGATCGTCTAAGTAAGGGATCACCGAGTGTCCCTGAGAGTGTAGGACTGCTACCACTGTTGCCATGACCTTGGTGAAGACCCGTGGGGCTGTCGCCAGGCCGAAAGGCAGCGCCACGAACTGAAGGTGTTCGTCCCCGATGGCGAAACGCAGGAAGCGCTGATGCTCTGGTGCAATCGGTACGTGGAGATAAGCATCCCTGATGTCGATTGATGCTAGGAAGTCTCCTTGGGACATCGAGGCGATGACGGAGCGGAGAGATTCTATCCGGAACCGCCTGGTTTTCACGTGTTTGTTGAGCAGTTTGAGGTAGAGAACGGGACGGAAAGATCCGTCCTTTTTTGGCACCACAAACAAGTTGGAGTAAAAACCGTGACCCCATTGCTGAAGGGGAACAGGGATCACCACTCCTTCTGCCTTCAGAGTGCTCACCGCCTGAAGAAGAGCGTCGGCTCGCTCGGGGGGCGGAGATGTTCTGAAGAAACGAGTCGGAGGACGAGAGCGGAACTCTATCCTGTAACCGTGAGACAGAATGTCTCTCACCCATCGGTCTTGGACATGTGGCAACTAGGCGTCGCAAAAGCGGGAGAGCCTGCCACCGACCGAGGATGCGGTTTGGGGAGGCCGAAAGTCATGAGGAGGCCGCTTTGGGAGCGGTTCCTCCGGCGATCTTTTTAGGACGTGACTTAGACCGCCATGAATCAGAGTTCCTCTGACCCTTCTGTGGGTTGTTGGACGAGGAGAATTGAGACCTGGCTGAGGGCCGAAAGGACCGAAACCTCGATTGTACCTTCCGTTGTTGAGGTCTGTTTGGTTTGGACTGGGGTAAGGACGAGTCCTTTCCCTTGGATTGTTTAATGATTTCATCCAATTGCTCGCCAAACAGGCGGTCGCCAGAAAATGGCAAACCGGTTAAGAACTTTTTGGAAGCAGAGTCTGCCTTCCATTCACGTAGCCACATGGCCCTGCGGACTGCCACCGAATTGGCGGATGCTACCGCCGTACGGCTCGCAGAGTCCAGGACAGCATTCATGGCGTAGGACGCAAACGCCGACGCCTGAGAGGTTAAGGACACAACCTGCGGAGTAGAGGCACGTGTGACTGCATTAATCTCAGACTGACAAGCTGAGATAGCTTGGAGTGCCCATACGGCTGCGAATGCCGGAGCAAAGGACGCGCCGATAGCTTCATAGATGGATTTCATCAGGAGCTCTATCTGCCTGTCAGTGGCATCCTTGAGTGATGCACCGTCTGCCACTGCAACTATGGATCTAGCCGCCAGTCTAGAGATTGGAGGATCCACCTTGGGACACTGAGCCCAACCCTTGACTACGTCAGGGGGGAAGGGATCACGTGTGTCATTAAGGCGCTTAGTAAAGCGCTTATCTGGAAAAGCTCGGTGTTTCTGGACTGTATCTCTGAAGTCGGAGTGATCAAGAAACGCACTCCGTGTACGTTTGGGAAACCTAAAATGGAATTTCTGCTGCTGAGAAGCTGACTCCTCAATCTGAGGAGTTGGAGGAGAAAGATCCAACACCTGATTGATGGACGCTATAAGGTCGTTTACTATGGCGTCCCCTTCAGGTGTATCAAGGTTGAGAGCGGCGTCAGAATCAGAGCCCTGATCTGCCACCTCCGCTTCATCCTCCAGAGAGTCCTCATGCTGAGACCCTGAACACTTTGATGAAGTCGAGGGAAGCTCCCGGCGAGCCCGCTTAGCCGGTCTGGGACTGCGGTCCGTGTCAGAGTCCTCACCGTGGGACCTATGAGTCGCCCCAGGAGCACTTTGCTGCGCCGACCGAGGGCGGTCTGAGGGAAAAGGTTCAACAGTGCCCGGGGCCTGTGTTACAGGTCTGGACTGCAAAGCTTCTAGTATCTTAGCAGACCATTTATTCATAGACTCAGAAAGTTTGTCAGCGAATACTGCAAACTCTGTCCCTGTCACCTGGACAGTGGCAGCAGGTGGTTCCACCTGGGCCGAGGGTCCCACCAGTGGCAGAGGCTCCGGCTGAGTGAGTGTCACAGGGGCCGAGCATTGCACACAATGAGGGTAGGTGGAACCTGCAGGTAGCATAGCCGCACATGAGGTACAGGTTGCAAAGTAAGCCTGTGCCTTGGCACCCTTGCTTTTTGCGGACGACATGCTGTTGTCTCCTCTTAGAGCAATCAGAGAGGGTATATAGCCAAAGCACTAGTGCGGCCGTACAGAGTAAATGTATACAATATAAGCATATAAATATACACTTCGGCACCCAGTGGGGCAAGCACCTAGTAACAGGTGCTGCTTACCAACCGCCCTCAGCGTTTGTGTGACCACCAGATTCCCTGCCTGTGGTTCCCAGAGCTGTGGAGCTCGTCTCTGAAGTTCTCCAGCGTCAGAAGTGCTGATAGGAATGGCTGCCAGCGTTCTGAGAGGAGGAGGGAGCCGTGGGCGTGCCTTAGAAAGTGCGGGAATCTGGTGCCCCACGGTGCTCAGTGAGGGGGGAGGAGGATACTAAGTATGCTCCAGCCCTCAGCGCTGACGTCCAGTGCAGCGTCCCGCCCTTACCCCTGACTGGCAGGCCCGGGGGCGGGAATATGCGGTACTAGGCCGCAAAAGCCGGGGACTAAAGTTATAAGCGCGGCCGGCAAACAAGCGCGGTCAGCGCGGTAGTCCCGGCAGCAGCTGCTGCAGCGTCCATTAGACAGGCGCTCTATGCGCCGTCCCCAAGGGGACACAGAGTACCTCAGAGGAGCAGGGCCTGTCCCTGACGATACCCGGTCTCCTGTCCAGCAGATTCCCCCAGGGGCTGCGGAGGGAGCACGGTCCCAGTGCCTGGTGACCGATTAGGATCCCACTTCACCCAGAGCCCCTAAGGGATGGGGAAGGAAAACAGCATGTGCCTCCAGCCTTTGTACCCGCAATGGGTACCTCAACCTTAACACCACCGCCGACCAGAGTGGGGTGAGAAGGGAGCATGCGGGGGGCCCTGTTATGGGCCCTCTTTTCTTCCATCCGATATAGTCAGCAGCTGCTGCTGACTAAATTGTGGAGCTTGCGTGCATGTGTGCCTCCTTCAACACAAAGCATAAAAACTGAGGAGCCCGTGATGCACGGGGGGGTGTATAGGCAGAGGGGAGGGGTTTACACTTTTAAGTGTAATACTTTGTGTGGCCTCCGGAGGCAGAAGCTATACACCCAATTGTCTGGGTCTCCCAATGGAGCGACAAAGAAATTCTAAATTCTGAGATAAGATCAGCGTTCAGTGAAGACTTTCCCATTACTGAGAGGAGATGGCGGTTGCTACTGATGAGATTCTATATAGATAGAAGAGGGGGTAACACACACCTTCACCAAGGACAGTGCAAAACATTAGTGTCTTGCACGGATGTGTGAAGGAGGCCTTAGACGGTAGTAGTCCTGGAACAGAGATCACACAGTTAAATTTACTCTTTATATTTTCTCCAAGTAATGGAGCCTGTCATAATGTACCCACCCAGTACTAATGCTGAGGGTCTTGCCCATTAGTGCTAGAGATCACTCCCTACGCGTTTCATAAGATATCACTGCCCAGAGTCATCAGGGGGTGACAGTTTGTTATTAGAATAGTTAGATAGGATGTATATCAGAGTACCATTCGGCATGTTTGCAGGTTGCCTATACAGATGCATTCACATAGGAGATCTTAGTTGTATTTTTGTTTCTCCAGAAAAATATGGACGTGCCTATAGCTGAAAGCATTAAACTTAACTTTTTTTTTTTTTTTTTTTTTTTTTGACTTATAGACAGTAAAAATATTTACAGACAAATCCGTGCAGAGAAGACTAAAAATTAGCTTCTTACAATGTGATCTCTTTCCTGTGATGTTACGTATACTTTTAATAGATACAGAGATATATCTATATATATCTATATATATATCTATATATATATATATCTATATATATCTATATCTATATCTATATCTCTATATATATATATATATATCTATCTATCTATATATCTATATATCTATATATCTATATATCTATATATCTATATATCTATATATCTATATATCTATATATCTATATCTATATCTATATCTATATCTATATATATCTCTCTATCTATCTATATATATATATATAAAGAAGGGAATTTTGTTTACCGTAAATTCCTTTTCTTCTAGCTCCAATTGGGAGACCCAGACAATTGGGTGTATAGCTTCTGCCTCCGGAGGCCACACAAAGTATTACACTCAAAAGTGTAACCCCTCCCCTCTGCCTATACACCCTCCCGTGCCTCACGGGCTCCTCAGTTTTGGTGCAAGAGCAGGAAGGAGGAAACTTATAAATTGGTCTAAGGTAAATTCAATCCGAAGGATGTTCGGAGAACTGAAACCATGAACCAAAGAAACAACAAGCCCGAAGGGAACAGGGGCGGGTGCTGGGTCTCCCAATTGGAGCTAGAAGAAAAGGAATTTACGGTAAGTAAACAAAATTCCCTTCTTCTTTGTCGCTCCATTGGGAGACCCAGACAATTGGGACATCCAAAAGCAGTCCCTGGGTGGGTAAAAGAATACCTCGATAAATAGAGCCGACACGGCTCCCTCTTACAGGTGGGCAACCGCCGCCTGAAGAACTCGCCTACCTAGACTGGCATCTGCCGAAGCATAGGTATGCACCTGATAGTGTTTCGTGAAAGTGTGCAGGCTAGACCCGGTAGCTGCCTGACACACCTGCTGAGCCAATGCCCAGGACGCACCCACGGCTCTGGTAGAATGGGCTTTCAGCCCCGAAGGAAGCGGAAGCCCCGAAGAACGGTAAGCTTCAAGAATCGGTTCCTTGATCCACCGAGCCAAGGTTGACTTGGAAGCCTGCGAACCCTTACGCTGACCGGCGACAAGTACAAAGAGTGCATCTGAACGGCGCAGGGGCGCTGTGCGAGACACGTAGTACCGGAGTGCTCTCACTAGATCTAATGAGTGCAAATCCTATTCACATCGGTGAATTGGATTAGGGCAAAAAGAAGGTAAGGTGATATCCTGATTGAGATGAAAAGGAGATACCACCTTAGGGAGAAATTGCGGAACAGGACGCAGAACCACCTTATCCTGGTGAAAAACCAGGAAGGGGGCTTTGCATGACAGCGCTGCAAGATCCGACACTCTTCGGAGTGATGTGACTGCCACTAGAAATGCCACCTTCTGCGAAAGACGTGATAAGGAGACATCTCGCAGCGGCTCGAAAGGTGGTTTCTGAAGAGCCGTTAGCACCCTGTTAAGGTCCCAGGGCTCTAGTGGGTGCTTGTAAGGTGGGACTATGTGGCATACTCCTTGCAGGAACGTGCGGACCTGCGGGAGCCTGGCCAGGCGCCTTTGAAAAAATACTGAGAGCGCCGATACTTGTCCCTTGAGAGAGCTTAGTGACAAACCTTTGTCCATTCCAGATTGAAGGAAGGAAAGAAAAATGGGTAAGGCAAAAGGCCAGGGAGCAAACCCATTCACAGAGCACCAGGACAAGAATATCCGCCAAGTCCTGTAATAGATCTTGGCGGACGTCTGTTTCCTGGCTTGTCTCATAGTGGCAATGACATCCTGAGATAACCCTGACGATGCTAGGAGCCAGGTTGAGGGCCGCAGAATTCAGATGGAAAAACGGCCCTTGTGACAGCAAGTCTGTGCGGTCTGGAAGGGCCCACGGTTGACCCACCGTGAGATGCCACAGATCCGGGTACCACGACCGCCTCGGCCAGTCTGGAGCGACGAGAATGGCGCGGCGGCAGTCGGACCTGATCTTGCGTAATACTCTGGGTAACATTGCCAGAGGAGGAAACACATAAGGCAGTTGAAACTGCGACCAATCCTGTACTAATGCATCCGCCGCCAGAGCTCTGTGATCCTGAGATCGTGCCATGAATGCTGGGACCTTGTTGTTGTGCCGTGACGCCATGAGATCGACGTCCGGCGTTCCCCAGCGGCGACAGATCTCTCGAAACACCTCTGGGTGCAGAGACCATTCCCCCGCGTCCATGCCCTGACGACTGAGAAAATCTGCTTCCCAGTTTTCTACTCCCGGTATGTGAACTGCGGAGATGGTGGATGCTGTGGCTTCCACCCACTGCAGAATTCGCCGTACTTCCTGGAAGGCTTGACTACTGCGAGTGCCGCCCTGGTGATTGATGTAGGCGACTGCAGTGGCGTTGTCCGACTGGATACGGATCTGCCTGCCCTCCAGCCACTGATGGAACGCCAATAGGGCTAGATACACTGCCCTTATCTCCAGAACATTGATCTGAAGGGAAGACTCCCTCGGAGTCCAGGTCCCCTGAGCCCTGTGGTGGAGAAACACTGCTCCCCACCCTGACAGGCTCGCGTCCGTGGTGACCACAGCCCAGGTTGGGGGCAGGAAGGATTTTCCCTGCGATAGAGAAGTGGGAAGAAGCCACCACTGAAGAGACGTCTTGGTTGCCAGGGAAAGAGAGACATTCTTGTCGAGGGAAGTCGATCTCTTGTCCCACTTGTGGAGAATGTCCCATTGGAGTGGGCGTAGATGAAATTGCGCGAAGGGCACTGCCTCCATCGCTGCCACCATTTTCCCTAGGAAGTGCATGAGGTGCCTCAAGGGGTGTGACTGGGCCCGAAGGAGAGAGTGCACCCCTGTCTGCAGAGAAAGCTGTTTGTCCAGCGGAAGCTTCACTATCGCTGAGAGAGTATGAAACTCCATCCCGAGGTAAGTCAGTGATTGGGTCGGTGTCAATTTTGACTTTGGGAAATTGATGATCCACCCGAACCTCTGGAGAGTCTCCAGAGCAATGGTCAGGCTGTGTTGACATGCCCCCCGGGAGGGTGCCTTGACTAGAAGATCGTCTAAGTAAGGGATCACCGAGTGTCCCTGAGAGTGTAGGACCGCCAACACTGCTGCCATGACCTTGGTGAAGACCCGTGGGGCTGTCGCCAGGCCGAAAGGCAGTGCCACGAACTGAAGGTGTTCGTCCCCGATGGCGAAACGCAGGAAGCGTTGATGCTCTGGTGCAACCGGCACATGGAGATAAGCATCCCTGATGTCGATTGATGCTAGGAAGTCTCCTTGGGACATCGAGGCGATGACAGAGCGGAGAGATTCCATCCGGAACCGTCTGGTTCTCACGTGTCTGTTGAGCAGTTTGAGGTCCAGAACGGGACGGAATGATCCGTCCTTTTTTGGCACCACGAACAAGTTGGAGTAAAAACCGCGACCACGTTCTTGAATGGGAACGGGGATCACAACTCCTTCTGCCTTCAGAGTGTTCACCGCCTGAAAAAGTGCATCGGCTCGCTCGGGGGGCGGAGATGTTCTGAAGAAACGAGTCGGAGGACGAAAACTGAGCTCTATCCTGTAACCGTGAGACAGAATGTCTCTCACCCATCGGTCTTGGACATGTGGCCACCAGGCGTCGCAAAAGCGGGAGAGCCTGCCACCGACCGAGGATGTGGTTTGGGGAGGCCGAAAGTCATGAGGAGGCCGCCTTGGAGGCGGTTCCTCCGGCGGTCTTTTTAGGACGTGACTTAGACCGCCATGCAGAAGAGTTCCTCTGGCCCTTCTGTGACCTGTTGGACGTGGAGGAATGGGACCTGGCTGAGGGCCGAAAGGACCGAAACCTCGGTTGTATTTTTCGTTGCTGAGGTCTGTTTGGTTTGGACTGGGGTAAGGACGAGTCCTTACCCTTGGATTGTTTAATAATTTCATCCAATTGCTCGCCAAACAAACGGTCGCCAGAAAATGGCAAACCGGTTAAGAACTTCTTGGAAGCAGAGTCTGCCTTCCATTCGCGTAGCCACATGGCCGTGCGGACTGCCACCGAATTGGCGGACGCTACCGCTGTACGGCTCACAGAGTCCAGGACGGCGTTCATGGCGTAGGACGAAAAGGCCGACGCCTGAGAAGTCAAAGACACAACTTGCGGAGCAGAGGTACGTGTGACCGCATTAATCTCAGACAGACAAGCTGAGATAGCTTGGAGTGCCCACACAGCTGCAAAGGCCGGAGCAAAAGACGCGCCTATGGCTTCATAGATGGATTTCATCAGGAGCTCTATTTGCCTGTCAGTGGCATCCTTGAGCGATGAACCATCTGCCACTGATACTACGGATCTAGCCGCCAGTCTAGAGACTGGAGGATCCACCTTGGGACATTGAGCCCAACCCTTAACTACGTCAGGGGGGAAGGGGTAACGTGTGTCATTAAGGCGCTTACTAAAGCGCTTGTCCGGAAATGCTCTGTGCTTCTGGACGGCATCTCTGAAGTTAGAGTGATCGAAAAACGCACTCCGTGTACGTTTGGGAAACCTAAACTGGTGCTTCTCCTGCTGCGAAGCCGACTCCTCTATAGGTGGAGTTGGGGGAGAAAGATCTAGCACCTGGTTGATGGACGCTATAAGGTCATTTACTATGGCGTCCCCTTCAGGTGTATCAAGATTGAGAGCAACGTCAGGATCAGAGCCCTGAGCTGCGACCTCCGCTTCATCCTCCAGAGAGTCCTCATGCTGAGACCCCGAACAGCGTGATGAAGTCGGGGAAGGTTCCCAGCGAGCCCGCTTAGCCGGTCTGGGACTGCGGTCCGTGTCGGAGTCCTCACCGTGGGACCTAGGTGTCACCCCAGGAGCACTTCGCTGCACCGACCGAGAGGGGCCTGGGGGCGATGAACTCACAGTGCCCTGGGCCTGTGTTACTGATCTGGACTGCAAGGCTTCTAGTATCTTAGCAGACCATTTGTCCATAGACTGAGCCATGGATTGTGAAAGCGACTCAGAGTTTCTCAGCCAAAACTGCAAACTCTGTCCCTGCCACCTGGACAGTGGAAGCCGGCGGTTCTACCTGAGCCGGGGGTCCCACCAGTGCCCGAGGCTCCGGCTGGGTGAGTGCCACAGGGGCCGAGCATTGCACACAGTGAGGGTAGGTGGAACCTGCAGGTAACATAGCCGCACAAGAGGTACAGGTTGCAAAATAAGCCTGTGCCTTGGCACCCTTGCTCTTTGCGGACGACATGCTGTTGTCTCCTCTGAGAGTGATCAGTGAGGGTATATAGCCAAAAGCAAAACAATGCGGCCGAACAGAGAAAATGTATACAAATTATATATATATATATATATATATATATATATATATATATATATATATATATATATATATATATATATATATATATATATATATATATATACATATATATACACACTTCGGCACCCTAGGGGGGCCAGCACCTGGTAACCGGTGTGGCTTACCGACCGCCGAAAGCGGTTGTGTGTCCACCAGATTCCCAGCCTGGGCCTCCCAGAGCTACAGAGCTCGTTCTGAAATCCTCCACCGGCAGAAGTGATTGTAACAATGGCTGCCAGAGTTCTCAGGGGAGGAGGGAGCCGTGGGCGTGACTAATAAAGTGCGGGAATCTGGTGCCCCACGGTGCTCAGTGAGGGGGGAGGAGGACACCTAAGTATGCTCCAGCCCTCACTGCCGACGTCCAGTCGACCGTCCCGCCCTTACCCCTGACTGGCAGGCCCGGGGGCGGGAGTTATGGTACTAGGCCGCAGAAGCCGGGGACTAAATTTAATAACGCGGCCGGCGATCAGGCGCGGTCGGCGCGGTAGTCCTGGTTGTCACAGAAAAACAGCAGCCGCTGCAGCGTTGTAACACAGGCGCTCCATGCACCGTTCCCAAGGGGACACAGAGTACCTTTTAGATGCAGGGCCTGTCCCTGATGATACCCAGTCTCCTGTCCAGCAGATTCCCCCAGGGGCTGCGGAGGGAGCCCGGTCCCAGTGAAAGGTGACCGGTTAGGATCCCACTTCTCCCAGAGCCTCTAAGGGATGGGGAAGGAAAACGGCATGTGGCTCCAGCCTTTGTACCCGCAATGGGTACCTCAACCTTAACAGCACCGCCGACTTAGTGGGGTGAGAAGGGAGCATGCCGGGGGGGCCCTGTTAGGGCCCTCTTTTCTTCCATCCGATACAATCAGCAGCTGCTGCTGACTAAAATGTGGAGCTTGCGTGAATGTGTGCCTCCTTCAACACAAAGCATAAAACTGAGGAGCCCGTGAGGCACGGGAGGGTGTATAGGCAGAGGGGAGGGGTTACACTTTTTAAAGTGTAATACTTTGTGTGGCCTCCGGAGGCAGAAGCTATACACCCAATTTTCTGGGTCTCCCAATGGAGCGACAAAGAAAGTGCGGGAATCTGGGGTCCCTATTGTGATCAAAGAGGGGGAGGAAGCATACAGGATGCTCCGGCCCTCACTGCCGACGTCAGGACGGCTGTCCCGCCCCTACCCTGACAGACAGGTCCGGGGGCGGGAGTCTTGCCAGTAGGCCGCAACTGAAGCCGGGGACTAAATTTATGACCGCGGCCGACAAGCAGGCGCGGAAGTCCCCCGGCTTTCACGGATCAGCAGCCGCTGTATGTCCCAGGCAGCGTCCGGTCGGCTGTCCCGCCCCTACCCTGACAGACAGGTCCGGGGGCGAGATTTTGCAAGTAGGCCGCAACTGAAGCCGGGGACTAAATTTATGACCGCGGCCGACAAACAGGCGCGGTCGGCGCGGAAGTCCCCCGGCTTTCACGGCCTAGCAGCCCTTGCAGCGTCCGGGTGCCAGGCGCTCCATAAACCGTCCCCATGGGGACACAGAGTACCTGACAGATGCAGGGCCCGGTCCCTGATGAAGAAAATACTCCGGTCCGGCAGATTCCACACAGGGGCTGCGGAGGGAGCACGGTCCCAGTACCTGGATGACCGCTCAGGATCCCACTTCTCCCAGAGCCCCCAAGGGATGGTGAAGGAAATACGGCATGAGGCTCCGGCCATCGTACCCGCAATGGGTACCTCAACCTTAACAGCACCGCCGACGTAGTGGGGTGAGAAGGGAGCATGCCGGGGGCCACGTGGGAGCCCTCTTTTCTTCCAACCGATAACATCAGCAGCTGCTGCTGACTAAAATGGGAATGCATGAGTGGATGTGTGCCTCCTTCCACACAAAGCATAAAACTGAGGAGCCCGTGAGGCACGGGAGGGTGTATAGGCAGAGGGGAGGGGGTTACACTTTTTAAAGTGTAATACTTTGTGTGGCCTCCGGAGGCAGAAGCTATACACCCAATTGTCTGGGTCTCCCAATGGAGCGACAAAGAAATATAATATATATTTACACACACACTGATATATAACACACACACACACGCTCTGTGTGTGTCTGTATTGTATTATATTATATTATATTATATTATATTATATATTATATTATATATATATATATATATATATATATATATATATATATATATATATATATATATATATATATATATGGTAGGAGTGACAATATAGCAAATTCAGAAGGTAGATGACAGCTATTTACCTGCTGGTATCCCCACTGTAGGCGGCTCATAGAGGAAGGGCGCATGGTTTCTGGAAATGACCAGTGAGGAGTCAGGGATTGACCTTTATCATCTTCATTGTCTCTGGCCATAAAAATAAAGGTAATAGGTATTGCACAGCATATAAATACAAATATTCTGCAGCGATACTCTAGATTTTACTAGATTATACTCACAAATCGGAGTCGTCAGAGCTGGAGTCCTCGCGGTGGCCCTGAGATTTCCAGCGTCTGTATCGCTCCACGAGTTCCATCAGGAAGGAGGTTTTCTTAGTGTATCGCAAGATAAAACGGTGTTTCAGCAGTTCCCTTGCTGTAGGCCTCTACAATGCAGGACATAAAATACATCAGAATGGAATAGGAGAATACAAAATACTCCAGCATTTTAGATTTTTTATATGGATTTACTATATATTTCCTGCTCGTTTATGACTTTTCCGATCAACATTCAAATCTAAAGGGCCGAATACAACAAAGATTTCACCCTAGAATTATGGCGTAAAACTTTGAAAATTTGCAAAATGTTGGTGCAACTCAAAGTTGTCTAAATTTTGCAACTTTTGGCATTTTCACCCCAGTTTCTTCCAGCTCTGGCCACATTGGTTAGGTGAGACTGGGCAGGACGCCACAGCTTGTCTAATTCATGACTAACCGTGGTCTTCCCTACACCAGACATGTCACTCCAGTACTTGACGTATTATTTTTGGGCATAGAGACACAAGCCACTTCTCAGACACTCCTAATTTATGAGAAGGCATGCACCTCTTCATGAATCGGGAGCATCTGACTCCAGCATGCCCCCTCACCAAGACTGGCACTGTTAGATAATAGGCGAATGGGGTGAAAATAGTCACCAATCTGGGGTCTTTGTTCAAGCAGGCATCCACAAATTCTTTGAACGGTTTGCTGTGTTGTCCTTGTAAAGCAGGAGGATTATTCTTAGGAATTAAGAACAAGACTCGCATAGGATGGAGGTCAGAGTATGGAGGTTCTCCCTTAGCCAGCTCAATGGCTGTGATGCCCAAGGACCAGATATCTGCCTGGAATGAAAAATACCCCAAAATGAATAATAAAGAAACAAGACTTTAGGGAACAAACATAGAAGCTGTAAGGGAATCTAACCTTAAAATCATAGGCAGACTGCTTGATGACCTCAGGAGCCATCCAAAATGGTGTCCCCACAAACGTGTTCCTCTTGATCTGAGTGTCTGTCAGTTGACCTGCTACCCCAAAATCAGCCAGCTTCACATCACCCAGCTCTGACAGCAACACATTGGCAGCTGAAAATACAAAGGACAATTATATAAGTGGACAACCCACTGGCAGTAAAAAGAAAAACATTTTGTGTATTTTCCATAAATGTTGCAGCAGCGTCCCACCTTTAATGTCTCTGTGAATCTTTCTCTCGGAATGTAAATAATCTAACCCTTTCAGGATCTCCCGTAATATGGTGGCTATATAGGACTCCTCCAGAGGACCGGGCTTTAACTGCGCAAATAGAGAATAGAGACATGGTAGCATAAGGCTCATTATAACCCATTACCTTACCATTAATAAATAAATACTCAGACACATGAAAATTGGATAAAAATGGCCGTGGTGTTTTATTATTGGTAACTTTATAATTAAAATAATCACCATATAATTAAAACCAATAAATAACCATAAAAAATTAATAAATAACCATAAAATTCCAAATTACCACTTATACCACACCACAATCCACCCAACAAAGTTGGGCGATTTTCCCCACACGGCCGAGTATTAACAATACGAGGCCCCCCCCCAAACACCGCAGCCATTTTTCTATCATATTCTGAATACCCACATTAAATATGTCCAGACCAACGTCAGAGAGATGTACCCCATCTGACCTGTATAGGCCAGCCGTGAAACCTTCCAAGTCACTATGGCGATATGAAAAATCGCCCAAACTAGCAAAAAAAAGAGAATTTTGTTACTTACCGTAAATTATTTTTCTTATAGTTCCGTATTGGGAGACCCAGACCATGGGTGTTTAGCTTCTGCCTCCGGAGGACACACAAAGTACTACACTTAAAAGTGTAGCTCCTCCCTCTGAGCTTATACACCCCATGGTGAGCAGACCCAGCCAGTTTAGTGCAAAAGCTGAAGGAGAATAGCCACCCACAAGTAGAACAGAGCAAGAGCCGGAACAACCGGAGACTCTGTCCACGACAACAGCCGGTGATAACACGCGGAACAAGAAAATTGCCAACAGGCAACAGGGAGGGAGCTGGGTCTCCCAATACGGAACTATAAGAAAAAGAATTTACGGTAAGTAAACAAAATTCTTTTTCTTTATCGTTCCTTTGGGAGACCCAGACCATGGGACGTTCCAAAGCAGTCCCTGGGTGGGAAAGAAACAGTATAAACTAAGAAGTAGGCAGAACCTAACTTCACAAATGGGCGACAGCCGCCTGAAGGATGCGTCTGCCCAAGCTCGCATCTGCCGAAGCATGAGCATGCACTTGGTAGTGCTTCGAAAAGGTATGCAGGCTAGTCCAAGTGGCAGCCTGACAGACTTGTTGAGCCGTAGCCTGGTGCCTAAAAGCCCAAGAGGCACCGACAGCTCTGGTCGAATGTGCCTTGATCCCCGGCGGGGGAGGCACCTGAGTACTCTGGTAAGCATCCGAAATGGTCGATCTAATCCAACGGACTAAGGTCGGCTTAGAAGCAGAGAGGCCCTTGCGCCGACCTGTGGTCAAAACAAAAAGAGAAGCGCACCGCCTAAGTGCAGCGGTGCGAGACACATAGATCCGGAGAGCACGCACCAGATCCAGAGTATGCAGCGCTTTTTCAAAGCGATTAACAGGAGCCGGACAAAAGGAAGGTAGGGTAATGTCCTGGTTAAGGTGGAAAGGAGAGACCACCTTAGGAAGAAAGTCCGGAGTCGGACGGAGAACCACCTTGTCTTGATGAAAAACCAAAAAAGGTGACTCCGAAGAGAGCGCAGCCAAATCAGAGACTCTCCTGAGGGACGTTATGGCCACCAGAAAGGCCACTTTCTGTGAAAGACGATACAAGGAAACCTCCCTAAGAGGCTCAAAGGGGGGTTTCTGCAAAACCGTGAGAACCAAATTAAGGTCCCAGGGATCCAAGGGCCGCCGGTAGGGCGGAATGATGTGAGACGCGCCTTGCATGAAGGTGCGGACCTGAGCCAGCCGAGCGAGACGTCGCTGGAACAGGACTGACAGAGCTGAGACTTGTCCCTTGAGAGAGTTGAGGGACAGTCCTAGCTGCAGACCGGACTGTAGAAAAGACAGAAGGGTCGGCAAGGAGAAAGGCCAAGGAGGATGGTCGGTAGAGCGACACCAGGACAGGAAAATTCTCCAAGTCCTGTGATAGATCCTAGCGGAGGAAGACTTACGGGCCCGAGTCATAGTGGAGATGACTTCAGGAGGAATACCAGAAGCCGTCAAAATCCAGGACTCAAGAGCCACGCCGTCAATTTGAGAGCCGCAGAATTCAGACGGAAAAACGGACCTTGCGAGAGAAGGTCTGGACGGTCCGGAAGATGCCACGGCATCTCTACGGACAGATGGAGCAGGTCTGGATACCAAGCTCGCCTGGGCCAGTCCGGTGCAACGAGGATGACTCGACGGCCCTCCATTCTGATCTTGCGCAGGACTCTGGGCAAGAGCGCTAGAGGGGGAAACGCGTAGGACAGACTAAACTGGGACCAGTCTTGAACCAGAGCGTCCGCGGCGAATGCCTGAGGATCGTGGGAGCGAGCCACGTAAACAGGAACCTTGTTGTTGTGACGGGATGCCATTAGGTCCACGTCCGGAGTGCCCCATTTGCGGCAGATTGACTGAAACACTGCCGGGTACAGGGACCACTCGCCACCGTCCATGGTTTGACGGCTGAGATAATCTGCCTCCCAGTTTTCCACGCCTGGGATGTAGACTGCGGATATGGTGGACCCCAAGTCCTCCACCCATTGAAGGATGCGTTGTACCTCCAACATTGCCAGGCGGCTGCGTGTCCCGCCTTGGTGATTGATGTAGGCAACTGCTGTCGCGTTGTCTGACTGGACTGGAATGTGCCTGCCCGCCAACAGGTGGTGAAAAGCTAGGAGAGCTAGAAGCACAGCTCGGGTTTCCAGCACATTGATTGAAAGGGCTGACTCGGACGGAGTCCAAGTGCCCTGCGCTCTGTGGTGGAGACATACCGCTCCCCAGCCGGATAGACTGGCATCCGTGGTGAGGATCACCCAGGACGGGGCCAGGAAGGAGCGCCCCTGGGACAGAGAGAGGGGCCGAAGCCACCACTGAAGAGAGCTCCTGGTCTGTGGCGACAGAGCCACTAACCTGTGTTTAGGAGGAAGGCCGCTTTGTCCTAACAGCGGAGAATGTCCAGCTGCAGGGGGCGCAGATGGAACTGGGCAAATGGGACAGCTTCCATTGACGCCACCATTTTACCCAGCACCTGCATCAGACGCCTGAGGGAAGAACGGCGGGGCCTCAGCAGAGAGCGCACTGCCAGTTGGAGGGACTGCTGTTTGCCGGCACTTGTGAAGTTGCCCTTAGTCAAAGTCTCAAACTGCATCCCTAGGTACGTGAGACTCTGGGTCGGAGTCAGAGTGGACTTGGGAAGATTGACAAGCCACCCGAATTGGGCTAGAGTGGCGAGAGTGAGCGAGACACTCCGCTGACAGTCTGCACTGGATGAAGCCTTGACTAGAAGGTCGTCCAGGTAAGGAATCACTGCCAACCCCTGTAGGTGCAGAACCGCAATCACTGCTGCCATGACCTTGGTGAATACCCGACGGGCTGTGGCCAACCCGAAGGGGAGAGCCACAAACTGGAAATGATCTTCTCCAATTGCAAAACTTAGCCAACGCTGGTGTGAAACTGCAATTGGCACATGCAGATAGGCATCTCTGATGTCGATGGACGCTAGGAAATCCCCTTGGGTCATTGAGGCAATGACTGACCGCAGAGACTCCATGCGAAAGTGCCGCACCTGAACATACTTGTTGAGAAGCTTGAGATCCAGGATAGGTCGGAATGTACCGTCCTTTTTGGGGACTAGGAAGAGATTTGAGTAGAAACCTCTGAACCGTTCCCGGGCGGGAACTGGTACAATTACTCCGTTGGCCTGCAAGGATGCCACGGCCTGTGAGAAGGCGGCGGCCTTGGAGCAGGGGGGGGATTGAGAGAAAAAATCTGTTTGGCGGTCTGGAAGAGAATTCTATCCTGTAGCCGTGGGAGATGATATCTCTCACCCACTGATCGGAGACGTGTTGAAACCAAGCGTCGCCAAAGTGGGAGAGCCTGCCACCAACTAAGGGCGTTGCTGGGGCGGGCAGATAGCACGAGGAGGCTGCCTTAGTGGCAGCACCTCCTGCGGTCTTCTGTGGACGCGCTTTTGGGCGCCAGTTGGATTTCTGGTCCTTGGCTGAGTTAGTGGACGAGGCCAAGGGCTTAGAGGACGACCAGTTGGAGGAACGAAAGGAGCGAAACCTTGACTGATTGCTACCCTGGGCAGGTTTCCTGGCTTTGGTTTGTGGCATGGAAGTACTCTTCCTGCCAGTAGCTTCCTTAATAATTTCATCCAGCTGTTCTCCGAACAGCCGGGACCCAGCAAAAGGGAGCCCAGCAAGGTACTTCTTTGAAGAAGCATCTGCCTTCCACTCTCGAAGCCACAAGATCCTGCGGATAGCGAGGGAATTAGCCAAAGCCACCGCAGTGCGGTGAGAAGTCTCCAGCATGGCAGACATGGCATAGGATGAAAAAGCTGAAGCTTGGGAAGTCAAGGCAACCATTTCGGGCATAGATTCCCTGGTTACATAGTTACTTAGGTTGAAAAAAGACCTAGGTCCATCTAGTTCAACCTTCTTCCACCAGTTCTACATTTAGTCACTAAATCGTTTATAACCAACAATGTTTTGTGTACTGAGGAAATCATCCAGCCCTTGTTTAAAAGCGGTTATAGTATCTGCCATTACTACCTCTTGTGGTAGGGCATTCCACAGTCTGACTGCTCTAACTGTAAAGAACCCTTTCCTATTTAGGTGTCGGAATCGCTTTTCTTCCACTCGCAGTGAGTGCCCCCTGGTCCTTAGTACTGTCATTGGAAGAAATAAGTCATGTGCCAGTCCTTTATATTGACCACACATGTATTTATACATATAAATGAGATCTCCTCTGAGACGTCTTTTTTCTAAGCTAAACATATCTAACTTTTTCAACCTGTCATCATATGGGAGGCCTTCCATTCCTTGTAATAGTCTAGTTGCCCGCCTTTGAACTGACTCTAACTTCTGAATGTCCTTTTTAAAATGTGGAGCCCAAAACTGGATCCCGTATTCCAGATGTGGCCTTGCAAGTGATTTATAGAGGGGTAACAATACGTTGGGATCACGGGATCTAATCTCTCTTTTTATACACCCTAGAATCTTGTTTGCTTTAGCAGCTGCTGCTTGACATTGAGTGCTGCTGCTCAGCTTATTTGTAATGAGAATACCCAAGTCCTTCTCCTGTTCTGTAGTCCCGAGTTTACTTCCATTTAATGTATACGCAGCTATAGGATTACTCCGTCCTAGGTGCATTACTTTACATTTATCAACATTAAATCTCATTTGCCAAGTATCTGCCCATTCTGACATCTTATCCAGATCTTTTTGTAATATTGTACTATCCAGGTCAGTTTTTAATATCCTACATAGTTTGGTGTCATCGGCAAAGACTGACACTGTACTATCAATCCCATCCACAAGGTCATTAATAAAGAGATTAAAAAGAATTGGTCCTAGCACAGATCCCTGCGGCACCCCACTGCTGACTATAGCCCATTTAGAGAATGTACCATTTATGACTACTCTTTGTTTCCTATCTTTTAGCCAATTCCTTACCCAGTTGCATATTGTGTCCCCTAGTCCTTGCTTCTGGAGCTTTAGTATAAGGCTATTATGTGGTACAGTATCAAATGCCTTTGCAAAGTCCAAATAAATCACATCAGCTGCATTACCAATATCCAGGTTTGAACTTACCCCCTCATAGAACCCCAACAGGTTGGTTAGACACGACTTATCTTTCATGAATCCATGCTGTTTGTCAGTTATCATATTATTTTCTGCAATATATTTTTGCATGTCATCCCTTAAAATGCCCTCAAAAACTTTGCATACTACTGATGTCAGGCTTACTGGACGGTAGTTGCCTGGATCTACCCTCTTACCTTTCTTAAATATCGGTACCACATCAGCAATCCTCCAATCCTGAGGCACCAACCCTGTTACAAGTGAGTCTAAAAAGATGAGATACAGCGGTCTGTCGATTACGGAGCTCAATTCCCTAAATATTCGTGGATGAAATGCATCTCCTCCAGAGAAGCAGAGATGGCTTTGAGAGCCCACACTGCTGCAAAAGTCGGGGAAAAGGAGGCCCCCGCCGCTTCATATACGGATTTGGCCAGAAGGTCAATCTGGCGGTCAGTGGAATCCTTAAGGGAGGTGCCATCAGCCACCGACACAACGGTCCGGGCTGAGAGCCTAAACACCGGGGGGTCTACCTTTGGGGACTGAGCCCACTCCTTGACCACCTCAGGTGGAAAGGGAAAACGGTCATCAGAACCACGCTTTGGGAAGCGTTTGTCAGGACAGGCCCTGGGCTTGGACACAGCGGCCTGAAAGCTGGAGTGGTTAAAGAACACACTCTTTACTCTCTTAGGCGAGGTAAACTGGTGCTTTTCTGCCAGAGAAGGTTGCTCCTCTGATACTGGCGGATTGAGATCCAGTACAGAGTTAATGGAAGCAATCAAGTCACTAAGATCTGAGTCACTTTCGGACAGATCAATGGGGTACATGGAGTTAGCCTCCGAACCCCCTGTAAAGGCATCCTCCTCATCCTGCGAGTCTGCTCTTGAATCAGAGCCGCGGGAGGAGGAGGGAGAGGGAGCCCTACGTCTCTTCTTAGGAGGACGGAGTCTGGGACCTGATGATGAATCCTCTGTGAGCTCCGGTCCTGAGAGAGACCTAGCAGCAGAGGCTCCCTGTGAGGGGGGCTGATGCAGATTCAGCAAAGTCCTGGACAGCTGTCCCATGGACTCAGCAAAAGACTGGGAGATAGACCTAGAAAAGGATTCTACCCAAGCTGGGGGTTCAGCCACAGGAGCAGGAGCAGCCTGAGAGACCACTGGGGGTGAGACTCCAGGCTGTGGCACCGCCAAGGTAGAGCAGGCATCACAATGTGAATAGGTGCTCGGTTCAGGCAGCAGGAGCTTACATGCAACGCATACAGAGTAAAGCTTTGGAGCCTTGCTCCTCGTGTGAGACATGCTGCTGAAGTGGGGGCTCTGCCAGAGAATGAACCCCAGAGAGTATATCAGAGGTCCACAACCAAAATCGGTTGTGGCTTACCAGACCGCTGTGCTGTGCAGAGCGGTGTTGTGTGCCCTCCAGATCCCGAAGCCCGGACCCCCAAACACAGCACCTCAGCAGGGATGCAGAGACCAGCGCTGAGTGAACGCTGAGAACATGGCCACCGGAGCGAAGAGAGGGGGCGGGACTTGCATGAAGAGCGAGATCTGGAGGGCCATAGAGACCTACAGGGGAGGAGACACGCACAGCAGTGGGGAGTGTCCCTCCCTTGTGCAGAACGGCCGCCGGGAGGAGCCGCGCTGTCCCTCTGCATGAGTGACATGTGAGGGCAGTGAAAACGAAACTAGGCCTCCGGCGAAGCCGGGGCCTAAATTTGAGCGGCGAGGCCGACGAGCAGGCACCATCGGCGCGGTTCTCGGCCGATAGCTAGAGAACCCGCCCGAAATGTCAGTAAATACAACAAGCACACTCTCCCCAAACAATACAGCACAGGGACCTCCATATATAAACGCCTCAGGTACTTAGCTGCTGAGACGCAGGGCCAGGTCCCTGGGGATGAGTGCTCCGGTCCAGCAGGGTCCTGAAGGGCTGCGGATGGAGACCGGTCTCCTGCCAGGCATGGAGACCGTGCTGGCTCCCACTTCAAGCCAGAGCCCAGGAGGGATGGTGAAGGAGCACGGCATGTAAGGCTCCAGCCTAGGAAATCAACCTTACAACACCGCCGACAGTGGGGTGAGAAGGGACATGCCGGGGGTCCAGACGTGGACCCGCAGTTCTTCAAACTCATTCCAAAAGGAAAAAATCATATGAGAATGCATGTGTGGATGTATGCCTCCTGAACACAAACCGATAAACTGGCTGGGTCTGCTCACCAGGGGGTGTATAAGCTCAGAGGGAGGAGCTACACTTTTAAGTGTAGTACTTTGTGTGTCCTCCGGAGGCAGAAGCTAAACACCCATGGTCTGGGTCTCCCAAAGGAACGATAAAGAAAATTTTGCCATGTCACGATTGACACGCTTCCTTATTTTTTCCAAAAATGCAAGTTGACTATTCCAGACCAGTCTCGGTACAATTTCAGAAAAAATCAGTGCTGAATAAGGAAAAAGGTTCTTTATTAGCGCAAAATCTCTGCGGAAATTAGATAAGTCCAATGTCTTTATTTTACCTAGGTCATTCCCTCCAATGTGTAAAATTATGAGATCAGGATACGGGTGAGTCAACAACATACTTTTTAGGGTGCCAACCAAATTAGAAAATTTTAGACCCCTTTATACCGTACCAAAAAACATTTATCAGTTCATACTGAAAAGATAAGTTCTCTGTGTAACTTCTATTAGCTGCTCTCCTCTGCGCCCAATGTATAAACGAGTGACCTACAAGCCAAATCACCATTGGGCCTAGAATTGGAGAGAAACAGAATAAATTAATTATAATAAATTAGGGCGTATATACAACTGATAACGTTTTGACGCCCATCTACCAATTTTACCAATTCTTTTTCCTTTGAGGCCAGCTCTTGCTGCCTCGGTTGCAGCCCCGATCCGAAAAGAGTGTGATGAAAAGTTGGAGCTATCCAGCTGTAATTTAACCATACATTTTTTTAATATTGCATTAAATTGAAACTTAGTGGCAGGAGAACCGTCTTCGTGCAAAAACAGCAAACCCGGGGTATCCCCCTGTACAGTGAGCCATTTACATAAATTGATGACGGGGCATATACATTAACCCCGTAAAGGGCGCAATTTCACAGAACACCCTTTACCAAGTTGGTCCATTTTTGACCTACTAATAAATAACACAGCACAAGAGTCAGATACATTAACATCCTTCCTATATAAACCCGAGGTGTTGCACCGACTATGGGACAACAACTTGCTAATCCTAAGTGCTGCGAAGAAACAAATCACAAAAGCTGCACGAAATAAACATAACTCAAAATTATTAAAACAAACTTCATTCAACATAAACCATAACTTTTCTAATAGATTCACGGATATAGGCCTGCGGCGATCAGGCACAACACAACCTTTTTTACAACCCTTTAGCGCCTGCCGAACCGCAAATAAGCTTAGTAGAGATTCCTCACCATACAATTTCAAGAAAAAAAAAAAAAAAAAAAAAGACACTCCACATAACGTTTTATACAAAAAGGCATAACGATAACCTAAACCAATATAAAAATTCAAAAAACCAAGTGCTGTAGACACATCACACTTGTGGGGAAACAAATTCCTAGAACCACAAAATTGATTCCATGCAAACCAGGCAGCAGAGTAAGCTTTCCATGTCCCCGGTGCAATAGAATTCTTAATGGAAGCTTGTAAAAACATTAAAATTAATACATCTAGTTATCAAATATTTTATAGTAGGACATATGTTCACAGTGCTGACATGGAAGGATATATATATATTTAGAAGCTTCTAGAGATTACACCATGTGACATGCGTCCAGCAGTAATTTCCCTATATGGTTTGAACAGTTGTCATATAACACACGATGGAGGGGGCTATTGCGGCTCCTGCACGTTGTCAGCTGTCCCAAAAGGCTCCCAGGCTGCAAGATGAACACATGCTGAGAGGCTACAGTATATCACCCCTGCCTTGCCATTCAGAATCCAAGGAGAGATGGATGAAGATTTTCTATTGATCAGTATGGACTAAATGAACTCTTTTCCGTAAGCTAATGAAGTATATTATGTTTCCTTTCTGTAACTGAACCCTGGCAACCATTTTTAAATAGATAAAATACATTTATTTTTTACATTTTTGAAGTTCTTTCTTTCATGCGCCTTTACGTATTTGAAGAAAAATATATTTGAGTATATTTTTAACAAAGCTGCTACTAATCTAAAATTGCCTCCCATAGCTGGGACGGGCATGAAGTCGGAAGGTGATCCATCTCTCTCGCACTCTTCCTGAATTCCTCTAACCGCTGAGAAGAGAGGTAAAGAACAGAAGCATTATTGCACTCTGGCACAAAACGAGCCTTTAACCAAATATTCCACCTCAAGCACAAGAGGACCAATTTACGTAACACGCCACCTAAAAACTTACACTTCACCGCCAAGGTGTTTAAAGCAAAAACCAAACCTTGACAATGTGATACGAAAATAATCCTCCTATTCGCTAGCTCCTTACCCCAGATATGCACTGAAACAAAAACCGGAAAAAGTAGGATTTTTGTGTACTCACCGTAAAATCTCTTTCTCTGAGTCTTCATTGGGGGACACCGGACCATGGGTTATGCTGCTGTCACTAGGAGGCTGACACTAAGTAAACATAAAGTTAGCTCCTCCCTAGCAGTATACACCCCGAGCCGGAGGCGGGCTCAGATCAGTTTGGTGCACAAGCAGTAGGAGGAGTACCAGAATCACCATACATAAAACAAAGTTATAACTAAAATAATGCAGCCGTGCGAACAAGAGGTCTATGAACATAAGACCGCTGAAAATGGCAGGCAAATGCAATTAAACAACCAAAAAACCAAGCAGGGTGGGTGCTGTGTCCCCCAATGAAGACTCAGAGAAAGAGATTTTACGGTGAGTACACAAAAATCCTACTTTCTCTATCGTTTCATTGGGGGACACAGGACCATGGGACGTCCAAAAGCAGTCCCTGGGTGGGAATACAGAAGCCCGCAGATAGGAAGAAAACAATGACCTCCCTCGGCGGGCTTGTACTATAATTGAATGCTGTCACCCTATTACAGGTGTGCAACTGCTGCCTGCAAGACCTTTCTCCCAAAACTAGCATCTGCCGATGCTTGGGTGTGAACATGGTAGAACCTAGTAAAGGTATGCAGGCTAGACCAGGTGGCGGCCTTGCAGACCTGGTCGGCCGACGCCTGATGCCTAATCGCCCAAGAGGCTCCTACTGCTCGGGTAGAGTGCGCCCTTACCCCCCGCGGCAGAGACTTGTCCCGAATCCGATAGGCCTCAGATATGGCGGAACGGATCCATCTGGCAATTGTGGCTTTGGATGCCGATTCACCCCTCTTAGGACCAGAAGGAAGGACAAACAGACCATCCGACTTACGGAACGGCGCGGTTCTGGAGACATAAATTCTAAGGGCGCGCACCAGGTCCAGGGTGTGCAAGGACCTCTCCAAGCCGTGAGAGGGGCCAGGACAGAAGGACGGAAGGACAATTTCTTTGTTAAGATGGAACGGGGAGACCACCTTTGGGAGAAAGGCGGGATCTGGCCGGAGAACCGCTTTGTCCTGGTGAAAAATCAAAAAGGGAGCACGACGAGAGAGCTGCCAGCTCTGACGTCCTTCGAATAGAAGTGATGGCAATGAGGAACACCACCTTCCAAGACAGATGAGAAAGGGAAGAATCCCGCAAGGGCTCGAAGGGGGGACCCTGAAGTGACCCTAGGACTAGATTAAAGTCCCACGGTTCTAGAGGTCGACGATACGGCGGGGCCAGGTGGGAAACTCCCTGGATGAAGGTCTTAACCTGTGGGCGAGAGGCCAGTGGCTTCTGAAACAGGATTGACAAAGCCGATACCTGGCCCTTTAGTGTGGCGAGCGAGAGACCCGCATCCAGGCCCGACTGCAAGAATGCCAATAGGGAAGGAAGGGAGAAGGCGAGAGGAGAAGAAATGCTGTGCTCTTCACACCACCTGAAGAAGACCTTCCACGTGCGGTAGTATATTCTTGATGAAGATGGCTTCCTGGCCCTAATCATTGTCTGTATCACTCTTGAAGAAAAACCAGCCTGAGCTAGAACCCAGGATTCAATGGCCAGGCCGTCAAATTTAGGACCTTTGAGTTCTGATGGAAAAGAGGTCCCTGCTGTAGGAGATCTGGACGGTCTGGAAGGCGCCACGGAGCGTCTGCGAGGAGCTGAGTGAGTTCCGCGAACCATGCTCGCCTGGGCCAGTCCGGAGCCACCAGGATGACTGGTATTCCTTCTGCCTTGATCTTCTTGAGGACCCTCGGGATCAGAGGGAGCGGAGGGAAGATGTACGGGAGACTGAACTGGCTCCACGACAGGGTGAGGGCGTCGACTCCTAAAGCCAAGCGGTCGCGGCACCGCGCTACAAATTGCGGAACCTGACAGTTGAACCGGGAGGCCATTAGGTCCACATCCGGAACTCCCCATCTGTCGCAGATCTGGTTGAAGACTTCCCGGTTGAGGGACCATTCGCCGGAGGCGAGGCCTTCCCTGCTGAGGAAGTCCGCCGCCCAATTGTCCACGCCTGGGATGTGAACCGCTGAGATCAGGGAGTGATGACACTCGGCCCACTGCAAAATCTTCCTGACTTCTCGCATCGCCCCGACACTTCTTGTGCCTCCTTGGTGGTTGATGTACGCCACCGCCGTCGCATTGTCCGACTGGATCCTGACCGGGCAACCCTGTACTAGGTGCCGAAACTGCTGCAAGGCTAGCCGGATGGCTCTTATCTCCAGAATGTTGATCGGGAGACAACTCTCCCGCGGTGTCCATCGGCCTTGCGCTGTGTGATGCCGAAACACTGCCCCCCCAGCCCTGGAGACTGGCGTCGGTGGTCACTATCTTCCAGTGGAGCGGGAGGAATGACCTTCCTGACGTGAGGTTGCGTTGATTGATCCACCAACGGAGTGAGTGGCGGGTCTCCGGCAAAAGATGAAACCTGCGGTCCAGAGAAAAGGGAGATCTGTCCCACTTCTTCAGCAAGGCCAGCTGGAGGGGCCGGAGGTGGAACTGTACAAAGGGTACCACTTCCATCGCCGCCACCATACGACCGAGGACTCGCATGCCGAACCTGATGGAAACTTGGTGTTGACGCCGGAGAGCGCGGAGGCCTCGTTGCAGGGAGGACGTCTTCTCCTGTGTGAGGAAAACTCGCCCTTGGGTGGTATCGAATACCATGCCTAAAAAGGTGATCCGACGGGCCGGGGTCAGAGAGAACTTCTTCCGATTGATCAGCCACCCTAACCGTGAAAGGGTGTCGATCGTGACCTGAACCCCAAGACGACAGTCCTCGAAAGAACAACCTTTGATCAACATATCGTCCAAGTACGGGATGACCATAACACCCCTGGAATGTAGGACGGACATGGCAGCCGCCATGATCTTCGTAAAGACTCTGGGGGCGGATGCGAGGCCGAAAGGAAGAGCCGTGAACTGAAAGTGATCTTCCGCTATCGCAAAGCGGAGGAACTGTTGGTGAGAGGTGGCTATAGGGACGTGAAGATAGCCGTCTTGAATTTCCAGCGATGCCAGGAATTCGCCGACCTCCATGGATGCGATCACGGACCGGAGTGACTCCATTCGAAACGGCCGAGGCCTCACCGACCTGTTTAGAAGCTTTAGGTCGAGGACGGGGCGGACAAAGCTGTCCTTCTTGGGGACCACGAAAAGGTTGGAATAGAACCCCTTGAAACGTTCTGCGGGAGGGACTGGTACCACGACTCCGGCTTGGAGGAGGGAGTCTATGGAGTGAAAGAACGCGCGAGCCCGCGCGGGAGACTCGGGAGGGCGAGATAGGAAAAAATTTCTCGATGGCTTTGACTCGAATTCTATTTTGTAGCCTGATGTGATGATCTCTCTGACCCAGGCATCGGCGGTCAGGGGGATCCACACATGCTGGAAACGAGACCGACGCCCTCCCACGAGTCTGGCGCTGTTGCGCGCCGACCGCGAGTCACTTGGAGGAACGTCGGCGGTAACCGGAAGAGGATTTCGTGGACTGGCGGGGACGTGAACGCCAGGCGGGATTGGTCTTGAATGACGAGGTCCTCCTGTCTCTCGGAGGAGAGCGGCTTTTTCGCGGCTGGAGAGTGGAGTTGAAGCTGCGAAAGGGCCGGAAACGAGCGGTGGGGCGCCGATTCTGGAAGCGCTTGGGGCGCAATTGGGGGAGAGATGTACTCTTTCCTCCCGTTGCATCGGAGATCAACTGGTCCAGCTTATCTCCGAAAAGACGTTCCCCTAGGAAGGGCAGGGAAGTCAGTGACTTCTTAGAGGCCGCATCCGCGTTCCAGGACCGGAGCCAGAGGGCTCGACTGATGGCCACATTGTTGCTGGCGGCCTGGGCCGCGCAATTGGCAGATGCCAGGGCTGCATTGAGCAGGTACTCACCTGCGAGGGAAATCTGCAAGGCGATGAGGACCAGGTCCGGATTGGCAGGAATGGCGCGGAGTCCGCAGCGTAGCGTGTCCGCCCAGGACATCAGTGCCTTCGCAACCCAAACTGAGGCAAAGGCCGGTGAGAGGGATGTGCCCGCTGCCTCGAAGGCGGAACGGGCCAACCTGTCAATAGTACGGTCCGTGGGGTCCTTGAGAGACGTACCGTTAGTGAGTGGAAGGAGTGTGTGAGAAGACAGGCGGGAGATTGGGGGGGGGGGGTCGACCACAGGGGAGCCTGCCCAATCCTTTCGAAGACCCTCAGGAAAGGGATAATGCAAATCAATGGACTTACCGCTGGTAAATACCTTGTCCGGCTGTTGCCTGTGGCTGCGCAGTAACTCAGCGAATTCTGGATGTCCGCTGAATGCGCTTTGGGCCCGCTTCATCTGCTTAAACGAGACCTGGGTGCTCTGGGAGGAGACTGGGTCCACCTATACCTTTAGGGTCTGGTTTACTGCCTCTATCAGGCTATTCACCATGCGCCGAATATCAGCTGCCTGCTCTGAGTCCAGCAGGGGTGCTGCATCGGAATCATCATCGGAGCGGTCAGAAGACTCCCTGGAAGAATGATGGTCTGGACCTGGGGATGAAGGTGAAACCTGGGAAGAGGCTGAAGACGAGACCTGGCGGGTCCGCTTCTGAGCAGCCGAGGAGGTCCCTGCGACGGGGCTCACCTGCTCCGGAGGCGATTGCGTCGGGTCTGCGGGAGTCTGGGCGAGCGACGGCAGCAGGCGCAGTGCTTGCGCGATGGTCCGAGAAGCCTCAGAGAGGGAATCTACGGACTGGGACAGGGACGCTAGCCAGTCGGGGGGTGGGGGGGGGGGGGGGGGCTGGACGCAGGGCCCTGTAGCATCTGGCGCTGTGGCGTCTGCGGTATCAGAAGCGTCGGCCGAGGAGTCCTGCGGAGGCTGCGAGTCTGTAGAACAGACGGAGCATAGTGGGGCGTCCTGGCCCTGGGTAAATTTGGTCTTGCAGGAGGAGCATGCAAAAAATAAGGCAAAGGGGGCCTGCTTGGGTCGGGTGGACTTAGCATTAGGCATGGTGAAAAAAGTACTCTCCCTGGTGGCTGCTAGGAAGGAGACAGGAGAGGGTTAACTCGTCCCTAAACTCAGAGAACGCTACTCCTTAGCAGCAGGGCTTACCGAGGTCCTGTGTGCTGCCCACCAGTCCAGAAGAGGGAGTCCAGGAGTGAGCTGGCCAGAGAGAGGGAGAACGCCGGCGCGCTGCAGCCTCAGGGGACCAGAGACAGGCTAAAATGGCGAGGGGACGCTGGAGGAGGCTGGGGGAGGAGCAGCGTTCAGGCGCGTAAAACCGGAGAATCCACAGCCCCCACCACAAGCCAGGAGGCTGAGCGGTGGGAGGAGACTGGGCCAGACGACCGGCGGCCAATAGCGCTGCAGCGGGGGCGTGGCTAGGACGCAAAGCGACTAGGCCGAGACCGGGGCCTAAATTTTGGAGAGGGCCGGGGGAAGGTGTAGGAGAGGTCGGTCCTACCTGTTCTCGGCGGCGCCGGCCCAGCGACGGATGCGGTGCAGGCAGGGCGCCCTGCCCCTGCCTGTGCACAGTGCCCTCGTCCAGGAAGACTGAGGACTCCGGGGAAGAGCGTGCTGAGGCAGGGAAGTGGACATCATGATGGGGGAAGGAGCCCCCCCTGCAGGAGAAGGCAGCGTGAAAGGGCCCCATCGGATTACAAACGCTGCGGAGGTTCCATCCCTGCTGTATGCCCCTGTACGCCCTTTGGGGTGATACCGCAGGGCGAATCAGGGGTGCCCACGACAACCTGCCCACACGCGCAACCCCGGGAGTGGTACCATGGGGATGGACGGGGGAGAGGGCCCGAAATCTCAAGCCCCTGCGACCCTGGGGAGTGGTACCCACAGGGCTGCGGAGGATGAGTGAAGAGAATACCTGCAGAGAAAAAGAAGACAGGTATGAGAGCGATGAGCGGCGCCGAAAATAAAGGAAAAAAGCGCAAAAAACAAATGGCTGAGGGGGGCCGAGACGGCCCACATCAGCCTCCTACGACACTAAGCAAAAAACTGATCTGAGCCCGCCTCCGGCTCGGGGTGTATACTGCTAGGGAGGAGCTAACTTTTTAGGTTTACTTAGTGTCAGCCTCCTAGTGACAGCAGCATAACCCATGGTCCTGTGTCCCCCAATGAAACGATAGAGAAAGCTCCAATAACACCTGTTTCTCCAGCAAACCTTCCGACAACCAAGATGAAGGCCATGAAGGAAAGCACCAATGTGTATGAAAAATCGTACCGAACCCCACTTCCTTAGACACCTCTGTAAACCAAAGTAAATCCTGAGACAAGATAAACTCCTGCTGAACACAACTAATTCCGTTAAAACTTTCTAAAAATTCATACCAAATTTTTAAATCCATCCTCATCTCCCGTGAAATTCTGATACGTGAGCCTGAACACCTAACACCATTAGTTGCGTCGTACAAACGCCTTGAAAACACTCTCCCCATTGGTAAAATTCTTAATGCAAAGTTCAAACTCCCCAGCAGAGATTGGAGCTCTCGCAGGGTACACTTTTTCTGCACTAAAAAACTCGCAATACAGCCCTTTAACTTCATAATCTTCTGGCCAGGGAGTCTCAATTCCATTTTATGTGAATCCAATACAATCCCTAGAAACTCAAGCTCTGTGCAAGGAAAAACTGTTTTATCATGAGCTAATGGGACCCCAAAAAATTCCATCAGACCCAAGAATTTATTTAATAATTGCAAACAACGACCCGATCTAGCGACAAATAAAAAATCATCCAAATAGTGTAACATGCCCCCCTCAGAAAACCCATCTTGAACTGCCCAATGCAAAAACGTGGAAAATGACTCAAAATAATAACATGATAACGAAAAACCCATAGGGAGGCACCTGTCAAAATAAAAAGAACCCTCAAAACAAAAACCCAAAGAATTAAAACCCAAGGGGTTAATTGGCAGAAGCCGGAAGGCAGACTTAATGTCTGATTTGGCCAGGAAACAATCCGGGCCAAACTTCCGTAGCAAATCCACAGCCTCATCAAAGGATGTGTAACTCACCGAAGATGCATTAGGATCAATAGCATCATTCAGTGAGCAACCTGTTGGATAAGACAGGTGATGTATGATCCTAAAAGAATTAACCTCCTTCTTGGGGACAACCCCCAAAGGTGAAATTCTAAAATTCGTAAACGGAGGAAATTCAAAAGAACCAGACACCCTGCCTAGCAACATCTCCTTTTTAATATGCGTCCTGACCACTTCTTCATGACTATCAACAGATTTTAAATTCTAAAGCCCACTTTACACGTTGCAATTAGTTGTACAATCGCATTTGCGATGTGACACGCCCAGGTTGCATACGGGATCTTATGAGATTGCACGTTGGTCGTTCATTTTCTGTCACACGAGCGTTAGTAGTCTATGTTAAATTGATCAATGTTATGTGCGATCCTTTAGATCATGTGTTCTGTGACGTATGCATTGGGCACCTTTTTTTTTTTTTTTATTTATTTATTGACTTGCCAAGCGTGTGTAATGTGTAGGGATGCGTTTTTACTATGTCATCTGCCATTCAGCTCTGCTACATGGCCGCTAACAGCAGTCACAGACAGCCATGTAGCAGAGCTGAATGGCAGATGACAGCAGACACAGACAGAGCCGCACTGTCAGAATGAACTCGGGTGAACTTCCCCCGACTTCATTGTCATGCTGCGGCTCTGTCTGTGTCGCGCCCTGATTAGCGGTCACCTGTGAAGGACTCACCGGTGACCGCTAATCTCCTAAGTGACTGAAGTTAGCAGCCCTCTCTCATACTCACCAATCCCCGATCCCCGGCGCTGCACGGCATTCACACTGCTCCGGCGGCTTTTACTGTTTTGAAAAAGCCGGCCGCCCATTAATCAATCTCGTATTCCCTGCTTTCCCCGCCCACCGGCGCCTATGATTGGTTGCAGGGTTGCAGTGAGACACACCCCCACGCTGAGTGACAGGTGTCACACTGCATCCAATCACAGCAGCCGGTGGGCGTGTCTATACTGTGTAGTGAAATAAATAATTAAATAATTTAAAAAAACGGCGTGCGGTCCCCCCCAATTTTAAAACCAGCCAGATAAAGCCATACGGCTGAAGGCTGGTATTCTCAGGATGGGGAGCTCCACGTTATGGGGAGCCCCCCAGCCTAACAATATCAGCCAACAGCCGCCCAGAATTGCCGCATACATTATATGCGACAGTTCTGGGACTGTACCCGGCTCTTCCCGATTTGCCCTGGTGCGTTGGCAAATCGGGGTAATAAGGAGTTATTGGCAGCCCATAGCTGCCAATAAGTCCTAGATTAATCATGTCAGGCGTCTATGAGACACCCTCCATGATTAATCTGTAAATTACAGTAAACACACACACCTGAAAAAATCCTTTATTAGAAATAAAAAACACAAACATATACCCTGGTTAACCACTTTAATCAGCCCCAAAAAGCCCTCCATGTCCGGCGTAATCCAGGATGATGCAGCGTCGCTTCCAGCGCTGCTGCATGGAGGTGACCGGAGCTGCAGAATACACCGCCGCTCTGGTCACCTCCACACAGCAACTGAAGAGTGCCGCGCGATCAGCTGAGCTGTCACTGAGGTTACCCGCTGTCACTGGATCCAGCGGTGGCCGCGGGTAACGTCAGTGACAGCTCAGCTGATCGCGCTACTCACCTCAGTTGCTGCGTGGAGGTGATAGGAGCGGCGGTGAGTAGCGCGATCAGCTGAGCTGTCACTGACGTTACCCGCGGCCACCGCTGGATCCAGTGACAGCGGGTAACCTCAGTGACAGCTCAGCTGATCGCACGGCTGTCTTCATTAGCTGCGTGGAGGTCACCGAAGCGGCTGTGTCTGCTGCAGCTCCGGTCACCTTCATGCAGCAGCGCTGGAAGCGACGCTGGAGCATCCTGGATTACGCCGGACATGGAGGGCTTTTTGGGGCTGATTAAAGTGGTTAACCAGGGAATGTGTTTGTGTTTTTTATTTCTAATAAAGGATTTTTTTCGGGTGTGTGTGTTTATTTACTGTAATTTACAGATTAATCATGGAAGGAATCTCGGGGAGACGCCTGACATGATTAATCTAGGACTTATTGGCAGCTATGGGCTGCCAATAACTCCTTATTACCCCGATTTGCCAACGCACCAGGGCAAATCGGGAAGAGCCGGGTACAGTCCCAGAACTGTCGCATCTAATGTATGCGGCAATTCTGGGCGGCTGCTGGCTGATATTGTTAGGCTGGGGGGCTCCCCATAACGTGGAGCTCCCCATCCTGAGAATACCAGCCTTCAGCCGTATGGCTTTATCTGGCTGGTTTTAAAATTGGGGGGACCGCACGCCGTTTTTTTAAATTTAATTATTTATTTCACTACACAGTATAGACACGCCCACCGGCTGCTGTGATTGGGTGCAGTGTGACACCTGTCACTCAGCGTGGGGGCGTGTCTCACTGTAACCAATCATAGGCGCCGGTGGGCGGGGAAAGCAGGGAATACGAGATTGTTTAATGGGCGGCCGGCTTTTTCAAAACAGTAAAAGCCGCCGGAGCAGTGTGAACGCCGTGCAGTGCCGGGGATCGGTGAGTATATGAGAGAGGGGGATAGACTGACATGGACAGAGAGTGAGGGACAGAGATAGTGACCGACTGACAGAGATTAGTGAATGACAGACATTGTGAGGCGCTTCAGAACGCAGCTTTTCAGCTGCGCTCTGAAGCGGACTTTTTTTAAGCTGCGGTGCAGAGCGCACACCTGCGCACATAGCCTCAGACATCAAAATCGTATGAGGGATGTCACACGTTACAATTGACTAGGTTCGTGCAACAAAACGCTCAATTCTAGAGAAAGATACGATGTGTTTGCGATCAACGGTTTTGCGTTCAATCCTGATCGCACGTAGATGTCACACGCAGATACCTCACAAACGATGCCGGATGTGCGTCACTTACAACTTGACCCCAACGACAAATTGTGAGATATATTGAAGCGTGTGTAGCGGGCTTTAGTCACATTACAACCTATACCCTCAAAAGAAGGTACAGGAAAACCTGACTGAAACCCACTATGAACCAGAGCTGCTTTCGGCCTGTCTGAAAACTGTCTAGCCATGGCACCATTCTTTCCAGGCTCACTGGAGTCTGAGCCTTTGAAAAACTGGTCCCTAACACCAGATGGCTGTACCGTGGACTGACCATGCTTTTTAAAGCATTTAAACAGGGGGTGGGCCCCTCCACAGAATGAGCACTCATGGCGAAAGCGACAGTTACCCTGCCACCTGCATGAGGACTCATTGAATGCAAAGCACACCCCTTTTTTAGAATTGACATTCACTTGCTGTCTATGAGGGATCTGTCGCTGAGGCAGCATTAAATTCAGCCATAATCCGACATCCTTTACACCCCACTTGACCGCAGGGTGAACAGCCAATTTCTGCCTGAACGACTCATCGTAATTCAGCCAGGCTAAGCCGCCAAAATTACGATAAGCCTCCAGTATACAATCCTGATGTTGAAACAGGCCGCTACACAACTTTGGAAACGTCTCCCCAAGAACTGCAGCATAAATGGAGAAAGCCTGCAACCAAGAATAAAATGATTTAAAATTCTTTTTTCTCTCTGATTCAATCTCCTGTTTACCCTCAGGTTTCTCCACTTTATGCTGCAGCTCCCTAGCCACAGGCAAAAGAGAAAAGATCTCTACATATTCTTGTCTCCCAATTTTTTCCTTAATGGAAGCACTGAGATGAAAGCCCAAAGGGGAAACATCACATGTCAGTGCTTCCTTTAAATGAGGTTCCGCCACCCCAGGGAACCTGTCCTGAATAGAAACTTCAGCAACAGGTGCCTGGGGTAGCACTACATGGCCCCCAAGTAGCTCAGACAGAGTCCTAATGACAATGTCCTTTACACAATTATCCCTAACAATGGGTGCTCCAGCAAGGGGGCTCTCACCATGTCCTCCACTCCTTGGTCCATCCATAGCGCTGTAGAGGTTGACGATCTCCACTTGCCGCGACGTCCTCTTCAGATTCTTCAGTCGAGCTCCAGACCTGCATCGCCGCCGCCAAAGCCCCAGCTGAGCTCTTTTGCAATGGGGCCGGCGGCGCGTACAGGCCTGTAAGCGACCCAGGATCTCTGTTGTGACCGGCCACAGCAGCCGGAGCGGAACCCCCGGCGGCGACTACCGGAATAATCGCCCGCCGGGCATTCTGGGAGTCGCGTCCCGATGACGAGGCCAAATCTCGGCGGCTTCTTGGGCGGTCTCGCGATGCTCCGGTCCCTCCTCTCGCCAGAACTCCCGCCTCTCGCGATGTCTCCGACGGCTTCCTCTCCGAACCGCGCCGACCGCGAGCAGATGCCGACCTCTTCCTCCCTCCGCCGGACCGCTGGGAACAGGACTCAGGCGGTGAGTATACTTGGCTCTTCTTCCTCCTCTTCCGCAGGGATCTCCGGACCTCTTCTCCCTCTCCGGACTGCAGCAGCTCTTCCCTCGTCGCAGGGACACCAGCGGGAGCCAGGGCAGGATTCAGGACCACTTCGGCGGCTTCGTTCACCGGCGCCAGACACCTCCTCAGCCATTCCTCACCGTCCGCTGCGCCGACCCGAGCCATCATCTTCTCCAGGAGCGACTCCATCTGGATTCTTCTTTCTTCACAGCTGGAAACTGACACAGCTGTCTCACAGCTGGCTCCTTATAAAGGTAAGATTCCCGCACTTTTAGGGTACTTTCACACCTCCGGTTTTTCTTCTGCGGCACAATCCGGCACTTTGCAGGAAAATCGCAACCGTTTTTTTTGTGCTGCCGGTTGCGATTTTCCTGCATAGACTTTAATTAGTGCCGCATTGTGCCGCATGGCCTTGCGTTCCATCCGGTTTTTGCCGCATGCGGCAGATTTAGCCGATGCGGCGGCCGGATGGAACGTTGCCTGGCACGTTTTTTCGTGCGGCAAAAAAAACCGCATCGCGCCGCATTCGGCCGATGCGGCGCATCTCTCAATGCATGCCTATTGCGGCCGGATGCGGCGCGATGCGGCAAATACCGCATCCGGCCGCCGCATGCGGTTTTTGCCACTGCGCATGCTCAGTAGCATGCCGCAAGCGGCAAAAACCAGGCGGGCCGCATGGGAAAAACTTATGCAAAGGATGCGGTGTTTTCACCGCATCCGTTGCATAGCTTGCACAGCCGGATTGAGCCGCAGGGCTCAAGCCGGATGTGTGAAAGTAGCCTTACTCTGTCCACCAATGACAGACTTTAAAAAATAGCACGCAGCAGGCTAGCCAATCCCATAGCCTGCTCGTGTTACTCACAGAGGGCAGATTAACCCTATAACTCCCAAACCATAGTATCTTCCATTATAACCACGCAGCAGGCTGACCAATCACAGCAGCCTGCTCGTGTTACCACATGAAGGGTATTAACCCTTAACATCCCATATTGCATTTAGTACTGTTGAATGCCACAGCCCTACACCTGTAGCCCACAAAAATTAAACTCCAGAGGCCCATGCCACCATGTAATCACCAGGCTATGCGCTGCTGGTGATTATACAAGATGAGGTAATGTCACAGCAGCTTCCTACAAATTTATTTCTGAAAAAAGTAGCATAGCATTTACTGCTTTTAGGGTCCATGCCCACGATCAGTGTTCACAGCGTTTGGGACGGAGGATGCTTCACTGCGTCCAAAACGCTGTACAGTACAAGCACAGTTTATGGAATTTCTAAACATCCTGTAGCCACTATGCTTGTTTTTGTTGCAGTGTAAACTGACCTGTGGTGCAGCTTTCAGAGGCCGCATCATGTCAATTGTTTGCTGCAGAGTCGCAAGTGTCTCCCGTAGGGAGAACAGAAGAGACAGCAGCGCACCGAACCCTGATCGTGGTTATGAACAACTGCGGTCTCCTGTGGATGGTCTCAGGACCTGCCACGTCCAGGATGCAGCAGGTCCTGATCGTGTGCACATACTCTTACATTCAGCCTTCTATTAGAGTAATGCCACGCTGAGTATTTAGTCAGTTTTTTTACCTCAACATTTGTAAGGCCATGTGCACACGTTTAGTATTTGGTGAGTTTTTTACCTCAGTATTAGGCCATGTACACACGTTCAGTATTTGATCCGTGTTTTACCTCAGTATTTGTAAGGCCACGTGTACACGATGAGTATATGGTGAGTTTTTACCTCAGTATTTTTAGCCAAAACCAGGAGTGGGTGATAAATCCAGAAGTGGTGACGTGTTTCTATTTGGACTTTTCCTCTGATTGTTCCTCTCCTGGTTTTGGCTACAAATACTGAGGTAAATAGTCACCAAATTCCCAACATGTGCACGTGGCCTTACACAGCAGGATATTCTCTGAATGTATGCCTTTTATAAAAGGTTTAAAAACCAAACTTAAAAAGCAACAACCTTATGTTCTTACCAAGTCTAGAGCAGATCCTCCACCCAAATACTCCATAATGATCCATAGCTTCGATCCCTGTAACAAAGACATTATATTAGGTTAATATCGGTCATAAAAAGATATCATTGATCACAGAGATATATAAAATACACACACACACACACACACATCAGGTGATGAGGGATGAAATGGGAAAAATTAGGGCTTTAAAATAACAGTTTTCCAAAAAAATCCAGCAACCGAGTCAAGGGATTATATTAAAACTATTAGTATTTATTGAAGCATATTAAAAAGTCCAGATAGGGTTCAGAGCAAAAAACGGAGAGGACGCGTTTCGAACTGTGTAGTTCTTAGTCTGTCTCCTGGACTTTTTAATATGCTTCAATAAATACTAATAGTTTTAATATAATCCCTTGACTCGGTTGCTGGATTTTTTGGAAAACTCTCCACACAGGACTGCCAGCTGGTTTCATTCCTTGCACGTGTCTGGGAAACATTGGTCTCCTTCAAACTACAGGTGAGCGGATACATACTTTCTCTGGACTTTAAAATAACAGGTCTTACTCCAAATTCAATTAATCAGAAGTACAAAAAAGTGCACAGTGGTGCCATTCATCATTCATTGCAAGCAACCGCTAAAAGGGGTAGGGGCCTCTAATAAACTTTCCACCATTCCTCAAAAAAAAAAAAAGCCACAGTAGTGGTCGGGGATAGGCAGCTTTGGCGAAGGGTAATGGAAGCCTATCTTGCTCCAGCTTTCACTCCAGGATCTACTGACAATCTCAGACCACATCTGCTCAACTCCCAAAGAGATGAGAATTAGGTTGCAGTATATGGGGGCAAAACAGACAGAGAAGGGACATCCAAGAGGGGCACCACATCATTAATGCTTCTTCTGGCCACACATCTGTAGAAACCTGTACACACAGTGAATAAATATGCACAGCGCATCTGGAGACCCAGATGACAAAAAATCTGCTAAAAGCCCACACTGTGCTTCTATACACAAACAACTGTGATTTGCACCATGACGTGCCACAGTATGGAGCTATTCTCACATTCCCCTATGGTTACCACTACACACAATTTTTTCCCCCAGTCTGCCCTTATCAAGAATATTGAAGTTATTATGCTACAATATTCAATGCAGTTTAAAAGAAAAGTTTATTCCACAGACAGTCTTTTGGGACACTCTGAGGCCCGAATATGTTAAAAGGGTGGTTCACCAATATTTTTTATTTTCTAGATCGATATATTGAGAAACATTGTTTCTCTCAAATACTTTATATTGGCAATCGTGCCTGTGAGAGGCGCTATTGCGGACCGCTGTTCCCCGCTCCGTGACCTTGGGGGATCCGGTGACGTCACGTACAGTTCCGGACACGTCACATCCCTGCAACCGGCCCCAGTATTCCTGAGTCACGGGGCTGTGGGCGGTGTTTCACCGCTTGTCACAGCGCAGCGTGTCTCCTGCGTGTAGCGCTCTGCTGTGAGGGAGGAGGGAGCAGATGGGCTGTGACGAGCGGTGAAACACTGCCCACAGCCCATCACTCACGGACACTGCGGCCGGCCACGGTGTCAGGAACTTGACATGACGTCACCGGATCCCTGAGGTCACGGAGCCCTGGGGTCACGGAGCAGGGAACAGCGCCTCTCACAGGCACTACTGCCAATATAAGGTATTTGAGAGAAACCTTGTTTCTCAATATAATATCTATCTAGACAAAAAACATGAGTAAACCACCCCTTTAAGTATATACTCCATGAGTTTTCTCACTGCATACACGGAATATAATGGGAAAATATGTGAACAGAGACTTAAAAATGTTGTTTAGCCAAATAAAAAGTTGTTTTGATGATTTTCAAATGGAAATAGAATAAACTTTACTGATAAAAGCTCCTGATTTTAGCACGATAAGGCTCATGCTTAACATTAGTTTTGACACCGCCCCTCCGCACTCTGTGTCCGCATACGACAATCAAGTGTAATGACCGGACGGCATTTCTAAGCTTAGCCGAAGCGGATTCACAGAGAAGGGCCTGGCACGGCTAATGATACGGTCTATGTTACTTACACAGAGCTTGATGGAGCGCTCTGATGCTGCAAAACAAATGTGGATGTGAAGCTTCCTGAACTGCTGTAGAAATCTGTCAGCAGGTTTTTGCAATGTAAGCTGAAGCCAGCATGCTGCAAGGGTTAACACAGAAAATTCAAAGATGCCTGTCTTGTCAAGGTCTGATCTGTTGCTTATTTGCTGTTTATTTAAGTAGCAGGACCCTTATCATTGCTTGACTACAATGTCATGCACAGGGCAGACCAACATGCACCCTCCTGTGATTGGACATTGACATGAGGTGTCAAATCTCTATTGGGAGCCTGGTGTGGGAGGGGAAGTTCACTCAGGTCTGCTACATGCTAAATGTAAAAACTTATTGTGTCAGAACAGCTGCACCCAGTAATCTAAGTGACCCATCATTGGATTCAGGATCTCTTTGCCTACATGCTTCTCTCAGATGATGTAGCAAAAAACCTGCTGACAGATTCCCTTTAATAAGCCTTAATTTAATGCCTTTGCATCACTTTGGGCTGAACAATCCCTTTGATTCTCTAATCTGGATTCCATTTCTTTCTACAGAGTATAAACTGCACATTAATAAAGGTTTAGGACGTTAACCTTCAGGTAGGAGCCATAATAGCGAGTAATGTAGGGACTGTCACACTGGCTGAGGACGGTGATCTCCTGTTGAATGTCCTCAATCTCATCTTCTGCCTCCTCCAGGTCGATGATCTTGATGGCCACCACTTCTTTGCTGCGGTTCTCTATACCTTTGTAAACTTCTCCAAATGAGCCTCTCCCAATGCGCTCCAGCTTGGTGAAGAGGCGTTCTGGATCCATTCTGGAACCCTACGGAGAAAAAAAAAAATAGGAAACACATTAAGCATATTACTTTTACCAATTAGTTTCCCTCCTCCGCCAGTCTCCTGTCCCAAACTCCACAGAGACCAGGGCAGTGGCAGCCAAATACCGGCGGTGGCAGGCTTCCTGCCGTCATTCTCGTCACCGTCCTTGTCTACGCTGATGTAACTACAACCACTGGTAGATGCAGTGTGGAGACCGCAGTTGCACCAGCGGCTCTCGTGTATCAAACCACAATCAATAAGTCATTTTTTTTCTTAAATCAACCTAAAACACCGGCCTTTTCCAAACTGCATTATAAAAATGACACGTCAGGTTAAAGGCGACATTTTTTCAGCGGATGCCTGAGGCTCATTGTGTACTAGGTATGTATCAGTGCTGAGTATGCGGCTCTGGAGCAGGTTAGTGCAGGCACAGTACATGAGACCAGACCCTGACTGACACAGTGTAACGAAAACACATCCATGAGCACAGTCTGCCGGAGGATTGGCGGGGAGCGTGGCTCCTTGGTGGGCTTGGAGGATGGCACCATAGCGGTGCATGGTAAAGGAATGAGTTACCTGTGATGGGAAGTCCCGGAGATGCGCCATTCTGGAGCAATCTGACCCCACTCAACGACAGATCAGTGACCCACACTCTGGAGGTAGCGGCACAGCGCACACAGCTCGCCCCACATCGCTCCCTCTCTATAATCTGCACAGCCTGGAGGTAACACACTGACACGGAGCAGCAGCTGTGCTACAAATACCTAATGCTAAACCTACACCCCAGGCTGCAATGTGCAGAGAGAACATGTGTCACCTGCGGGGCTGTATGGGGGAGGGGCTCGGCCCAGCACACAGCGACCTCCTATACTAATCTATGGCTGACCCATAGCCATTCGGTACAGCCGTACACGGGGGTCCTAACAGATGGCCTGCTCTGCCCATAGAAGAAAACAGTCCACCCGAATGTCACACACGTCATCCCCGCCTGGATATCTGGGACACGTAGTTCTTTTGAAACACGTCGTCTATAGTACTGGTGGCAACGAGAACTACAATTCCCACAAGCAAAAGGCGCGGGGTGTTCTGGGAGTTGTAGTAGCAAGGCAAGGGCGTAAAAGGGAGACATTTAAGTCATGTGACCGGAGTTAGGCGTGACGTCATGTCCATGGATACCGCTCCGGAGAAGTGGAAGGGATTGGGAATGAGGTTACCGACATCACGTGACCAAAAGTAACCCGTGCACTGCTGGTGTGTACCGGGAAGGAGGTTGACTAAAGCCGTGTGTGGTGCGCCCGGGGCTGTCACAGAGATGTGGCTCACATAAAATAAATAAAGGCTACTGATAGTCTGTAAAAGCATGGTATCATGCACTGTGTGTCCCAGTAACATAATGGAAAGCCTGGCACCCGCCGCCTGCTTCCGTTATGTGACCCCTCCGTCCTCCACAACTTCTCTAATCCTAAGATAAAACCAATAAAAAACGGAAAACAAAACCCGCAGTGTCAGAGGAACCTTAGGCTGTGTTCACACAAGGTTTTGTTCAGGCATTTTTTAGCAGGTCCGCTCCCACATACGCCAGAGAAAATGAGGTGAAGACTTCCTATTTATCTCTATTGATAAATGATTTTTCTGATCATATGTTCAGGCTTTCAGCAGTTTTCATTAGCTTCAAGTATCAAAAATGCCAAGAGGCTAAAGGAAGTGTCTGGAATATTCCGGTGTTTTCCGCTAAGGAACCACTCCATACAAGTCAATGGGAAGGCCACCAAACACGTGGAAGATGCTGGGGCGAAACGCGCGGCGGGGGAGAAGCACGTGACCTGCACTTATACTTTCAAGCCGTTTTATTAGGGTAAGAATGTATTTCTATCTAGTGGGGTGTTTTTTTACCCACGTCCACTTGTACGACATATGTGGTCAGGGATAAGTTATCAGCAGTGGCATAACTAGAGATTGATGGGCCCTTGTGCAAAGTTTGGACCTACCCTCCCACTCCACACCACGAACACCAACACTTTGGGTATGGGATAATGACACTGACACTCAGGGTATGGGATAATGATGCTGACACTTGGCTCTTACCCACAGCACCCAGGTTTCCCATCATCTGAAATCCCTCTATCAGCACCCAGCTTTCCTATGTTCTGATATCCATCTTGTCCTCGGCACCCAGCTTTCCCATGCTCTGCTATACATCTTTCCCTCAGCACCCAGCTTTCCCATAACAGAGCATGGGAAAGCTGAGTGCTGAGAGAAGATGTATAGCAGAGCATGGGAAAGCTGAGTGCTGAGAGAAGATGTATAGCAGAGCATGGGAAAGCTGGGTACTGAGGGAAAGAGCCTTTTTCCCTCAGCACAAAACATTCCCATCACATCCTTGTATCTTTGTCCCCCCTCGTATATACCGGTAGTTCTCCAAATACTATAGTGGCCCCCACATAGCCTTACAAATAGTATAAAGGGTCCCACATAACCCTTCACATATTAGAGTGCACCTCCATAGTCTTCCATGTATTATAATGCATTTCCATAGTTCTCCATGTATTATAATTCACCCCATAGTACTCCATATATTATACTGCACCACATAGTTCTCCATATATTATAATTCACCCCTATAGTCCTCCATGTATAAAGTAGCCCTCATAGCCCTCCAATTATTATAATGAATTTCCCATAGTTCTCCATATATTATAATTCAATCCATAGTTATCCATATATTATACTGCACCACATAGTCCTCCATGTTTTATAATGTACCCCCATAGTTCATGTATAAGGTAGCTCCATAGTCCTCCATATATTGTAATGTAGCCGCCATAGTCCTATATATATTATAATGCAGCCCCATAAACCTTCATATTGTATTATGCTGCCCCATACTTCTCCATGTATAATGCACCCCTATATTCCATGTAACAGGTTTCCTTCATTTTGTATTATGCAGCCCCATACTCCTCCATGTATAATGCACCCCTATAGTCCATGTATAAGGTGTCCTTCATGTTGTATCATGCAGCCCCATAGACCTCCATGTATCATGCAGCCAGGCCTCCATGTATCATGCAGCCAGCCCCCTAGGCCTCCATGTGTCATGCAGCCAGCCCCCCAGGCCTCTGGCCACCGTGTTCTCACTGTTTTATAAAAATAAAAAAACTCCAAGTACTCGCCTCTCTTCTCCTTCCACCACTGCTCTGTCCTCACCTCTCCATGTTTCACTGCTGCTCCGTTTTCACCTCTCTCTGTGTTCCCCCGCTGCTTCGCTCACCGGTCAGCGTCCTCTCTTCCTACGCACTGTGCTCTCAGCACAGCTGTCAGACAGGAGTGACATCACCGCGCAGGCACAAGGGAGAATGAATAAAGTATGCAGCGGCGCGGGCCGCTCGTTGCTTTATCATTGCTGTGTGCGATGATGGGGGACAGGGGACCGTTGACGCCGAGCAGTGGGGCCCGGTGTCAGCGGTGGCCGCACTGGGTCATATAGCGGCCACATGGTTTGCGACAGAACAGCGCACCTCCTCTCTCACAGAAATGAGCTGGCTGCTGATCTACAGGGCGGCCGCTGGTTCCCAACCTGCCGGGCCCGGTCGCAATGGCGACCTCTGCGACTGTGGTAGTTACACCCCTGGTTTCCAGCCATAACCTTCCTTTTCACACAATCATTAATATTATTACAGTGGTTGGCTGTGTATCTGCTGCGCCCATGGGATCGGGGGTTACTCGTCGCCGGGCCGCAGTGCTTCTCCTGGGACGCCGCGGTGGCCTTGCCCGGTTCTGTGACCCTGGTGTCAATAAAATGGCTGGGGATGGGAACGATGGGGGCAGTTGTTCGTGACGCCATCTGTGGTGCGTGGCCAATATCAGCCGCCGCTGCTGTACTTCTCTGCTGGGGCGGATGACAACGCAGCTCGGATAGTACAGCTCTCCACAGGAAAAGCTGTATGGCCCCAGGGAGGATGGTGGTGGTAGTTGTCGCCTTATTGCGCAGGGGCGCGATGGTGAGGGCGACAGCAATGATGGGACGACACAGAAGGTGCAGTTCAAGGTCTTTACTCACTGGTCACACACTGTCGTTGGAGTACCGGGCTACTCTGTGATGGGCTTTTGCTGATCCCGGAAATTTCGGAGGTCGCTGGTGTTTCCTTCTGTGCGCCTCCTTACACTGGTTTCCCTGGTTTCCCTCCACCCCAGCTCCTGGGCCGTGGAACGGGTCACGGGTGTCTTCTGCACTCCCCGCGATCCTTGGGATTCCCCTTCTTTTCCTAAGGACCGGGGTCGAGCTTCCGCTCCAGACCACGGGCCCCGAACTGTTCGTTGTCTGCTGCTCCACCAAAGTGCGACCTCACATGGACACTATTTTTTAGTCCATACATTAAGTTAAAAACATATTGTTGATTCAAACAGACAAAGTGTACATGTTGATTCAAACAGACAAAGTGTACATGGTTACAAAATCTTGTGTATACTTAAGGGTTTCTATGTATTTGTCTTGAATATTCAGACAGACAATATATCCATTGTAACAGAAACCTTATGATTTACTTACCTCAAATATCTGATGTTTTATGTGTTTGCTATATACACAGGCAGACAATATATCCATTGTAACAGAAACTCTGATTTACCTAGCTCAAATAACTGATGTGTACTTTATTCTTGGGAGATTTGAATTCTGTGGGTTTACTACCCCATTGTCTGATGTGTGTTCTATCTCTGATTCATCTATGCCCAAAGATTGGCCATCAAAGGGCATGGATCAATAAGACTACAACACATTAACTCTAAGGGTACAGTCTCACTAAACGACGTACCAGCGATTCCGACCACGATACGACCTGGTCAGGATCGCTAGTACGTCGCTACAGGGTCGCTAGTGAGCTGTCAATTAGGCAGATCTCACCAGTGACCAGCCACCAGCAACTCGTGTAACGAAGCTGCGCTTGGTAACCGGGGTAAATATCGGGTAACTAAGCAAAGCGTTTTGCTTGGTTACCCGATATTTACCCTGGTTACCAGCGTACACTGCTTACAGGCTGCCAGCGCTGGCTCCCTGTATACGTAGCTAGGGTACACATCGGGTTACTAAGCAAAGTGCTTTGCTTAGTTACCCGATATTTACCCTGGTTAGAGTCGGTGCTCATTGGTCTCCCGCCGTCAAACGCATCGATGTGTGCTGCACAGCGGGAGACCAACGAGCAAAAAATGAACCAGAACAGTGTGTAGCGATCAGTGATTTCACAGCAGGGGCAAGGTCGCTGCTTAGTGCCACACACAGCGAGATCGCTGATGAGGTCACTGGTGCGTCACAAAACCTATGACTCAGCAGCGATCTCTCTAGCGATCTCGCTATGTGAGAAGTACCCCTAAGGCTTGTACTATTTGTGCCTCTATTTAAGATCAGATGAAATATAGCAAAGACAGAAGCTCATGTGCCTGCACCGAGACGTCCGGTCAGGGTGCAATTTCCAGGTGTTCTGTCTGTCATGCTTCTGTGATTTCTAGACAGATGACGTTCCAAAGCTCCTTGGTGATGTAAGTATTTAACTGTACTTAACCTTTGTATGTTGAATATACAAAAGTGTACGCAATATCATTCTTTTCCTTTAAGTTTGTATTTCATATTAACCTTTATAATAAAATTACTTAATTGCCTTCTTTAAAGTCCTATCTGAACCTTAGGGGCACTTTGCACACTACGACATCGCAGGTGCGATGTCAGTGGGGTCAAATTGAAAGTGACACACATCCAGCGTCGCAGGCGATATCGTAGTGTGTAAAGCCTTTTTGATACGATTAACGAGCGCAAAATCGTCGTAATCGTATCATCGGTGTAGCGTCGGTCATTTCCATAATTTGGAAATGACCGATGTTACGATGTTGTTCCTCGTTCCAGCGGCAGCACACATTGCTGTGTGTGAAGCCACAGGAGCGAGGAACATCTCCTACCTGAGTCCCGGCTGCAATGCGGAAGGAAGGAGGTGGGTGGGATGTTTACGTCCCGCTCATCTCCGCCCCTCTGCTGCTATAAGGAGGTGTGTCGGCGGCCAGAGCAACGTCTGAGGACAGGTGAGTGCATGTGAAGCTGGCGTAGCGATAATCTTCGCTACGCCAGCTATCACCATGATATCGCAGGTGCGACGGGGGCGGGGACTATCGCGCTCGGCATCGCAAGCATCGTAGTGTGCAAAGTGCCCCTTAGTGTTAATTAGTTAGCAAAACATCGGTGCAGACTGCCTGTTGTGTCGGATGGCTCCTAACTTAGCCTTGTGGAAGCCCCGCCTCCAGGGTCCCTGAACTAGAGGTCCCATACCTCGTGATGGCTACTCCAGCACCTACCCTAGCCCGGTCGCCACCTAGGGTTAGATATCTGTCTCAGCACATAGGTGCAGAACCTATCTAGGGGGGTGATGGACCCCAGGGACTAGCAGTAGGTTTGCTCAGGGGTCACCATCTCTCCTTTCCCTGGACACAGGGTTTCCCTTTCACCGTTCGCTTGGTACTTCCTCTAACGTAGAGTGACATGATCAGATCTCTCCAGATGACGGCGATGGAAGGCCGTAACCAAATGCTCTGGACACCAAGTGGCAGGCACCCATGTCCTTTCCTCAAGACCATAACCCTGCCAATGAACTAGGTACTGTAGAGATCAATGGACCCGCTAAGACTCAATTCTCGATACCTGGAACTGCAAAGATTATCAAACAGGACCGGAGGTGGGGGAACGGATAGAGGAGTTCCGAGTTCCTGAAACCACAAATTTCCATAACAGAGACGTGTAGAAGACACTGTGGATTTTATGATGATGATGGTAAGGACAGATGGAAAGCCAACAGGTTGATAACAACTGTAATTCTGAATGGTCCGTTGAAACGAGGACCTAACTTAACTGAGGGTACCTTAAGCTTAATGGTTTTTTTGTGGATAACCACAAAAGATCACCCACACAAAGGTCCGAATAAGGAAAACGTCCACAATCCGCCTCATGCTTATACCTAGAGCCCATGCTAAGCAAGTGCTGCTGAACTTTTTCTCATGTAGAAGATAATGTACAGCCCAATTGGTCCTCTTTTGGTACCCTGGAAGAGTGCCTTTTGAGAAAAGTAGAGAACTGGTAATGGTGGCCATATACACAAAAGAAGGGGACACACCAAAGGACTCATGGTGGTGATTGATAGCAAATTCAGCCAGAGCAAGAAACGAGGCCCACTCCAACCTGATTATCCAAAACAAAACAGAGCAAATATTGTTCCAAGTTCTGATTCATGCTCTCTGTTTGCCTGTTAGACTGTGGATTTAACATCAATGAGTGAGACAATTTAATCCCTAAGCGAAAACGAAATGCTGTCCAAAATTTGGCAATAAATTGAGCACCCCTATCAGATACAATAGCAGACTACGCTCTTGGAAATATATATAATATATATATAATGCGAAAGTATTCGGCCCCCTTAAATTTTTCAACCTTTTCCCACATTTCAGGCTTCAAACATAAAGATATTAATGTTATGGTGAAGAATCAACAACAAGTGGGACACAATTGTGAAGTTGAACGAAATTTATTGCTTATTTTAAACTTTTTTAAAAAATAAAAAAATGAAAATTTGGGCATGCAATATTATTCATCCCCTTTACTTTCAGTGCAGCAAAACTCACTCCAGAAGTTCATTGAGGATCTCTGAATGATCCAATGTTGTCCTAAATGACTGATGATGATAAATATAAGCCACCTGTGTGTAATGAAGTCTCCGTATAAATGCACCTGCTCTGTGATAGTCTCAGTGTTCTGTTTAAAGCACAGAGAGCATCATGAAGACCAAGGAACACAACAGGCAGGTTCGTGATACTGTTGTGGAGAAGTTTAAAGCCGGATTTGGTTACAAAAAGATTTCCAAGTCTTTAAATATCCCAAGGAGCACTGTGCAAGTGATCATATTGAAATGGAAGGAGTATCATACCACTACAAATCTACAAAGACCCAGTCGTCCATCCAAACTTTCATCTCAAACAAGAAGACTGATCAGAGATGCAGCCAAGAGGCCCATCATCACTCTGGATGAACTGCAGAGATCTACAGCTGAGGTGGGAGAGTCTGTCCATAAGACAACAATCAGTCGTACACTGCACAAATCTAGCCTTTATGGAAGAGTGGCAAGAAGAAAGCCATTTCTCAAAGATACAGTGCTGGCCAAAAGTATTGGCACCCCTGCAATTCTGTCAGATAATACTCAGTTTCTTCTTGAAAATTATTGCAATCGTAAATTCTTTGGTATGATTAACTTCATTTATTTTGCTTGCAATGAAAAAACACAAAAGAGAATGAAACAAAAATCAAATCATTGATCATTTCACACAAAACTTCAAAAATGTGCCAGACAAACGTATTGGCACCCTTAGCCTAATACTTGGTTGCACAACCTTTAGCCAAAATAACTGCGAACAACCGCTTCCGGTAACCATCAATGAGTTTCTTACAATGCTCTGCTGGAATTTTAGACCATTCTTCTTTGGCAAACTGCTCTAGGTCCCTGAGATTTGAAGGGTGCCTTCTCCAAACTGCCATTTTGAGATCTCTCCACAGGTGTTCTATGGGATTCAGGTCTGGACTCATTGCTGGCCACTTTAGTAGTCTCCAGTGCTTTCTCTCAAATCATTTTCTATTGCTTTTTGAAGTGTGCTTTGGGTCATTGTCCTGCTGGAAGACCCATGACCTCTGAGGGAGACCCAGCTTTCTCATACTGGGCCCTACATTATGCTGCAAAATTTGTTGGTAGTCTTCAGACTTCATAATGCCATGCACACGGTCAAGCAGTCCAGTGCCAGAGGCAGCAAAGCAACCCCAAAACATCAGGGAACCTCCACCATGTTTGACTGTAGGGATTGCGTTCTTTTCTTTGAATGCCTCTTTTTTTTTTTCCCCTGTAAACTCTACGTTGATGGCTTTTCCCAAAAAGCTCTACTTTTGTCTCATCTGACCAGAGAACATTCTTCCAAAATGTTTTAGGCTTTCTCAGGTAAGTTTTGGAAAACTCCAGCCTGGCTTTTTTATGTCTCGGGGTAAGAAGTGGGGTCTTCCTGGATATCCTACCATATAGTCCCTTTTCATTCAGACGCCGACGGATAGTACGGGTTGACACTGTTGTACCCTCGGACTGCAGGGCAGCTTGAACTTGTTTGGATGTTAGTCGAGGTTTTTTATCCACCATCCGCACAATCTTGCGTTGAAATCTCTCGTCAATTTTTCTTTTCCTTCCACATCTAGGGAGGTTAGCCACAGTGACATAGGCTTTAAACTTCTTGATGACACTGCGCACCGTAGACACAGGAACTTTCAGGTCTTTGGAGATGGAATTGTAGCCTTGAGATTGCTCATGCTTCCTCACAATTTGGATTCTCAAGTCCTCCGACAGTTTTTTGGTCTTCTTTCTTTTCTCCATGCTCAATGTGGTACACACAGGGACACAGGACAGAGGTTGAGTCAACTTTAATCCATGTCAACTGGCTGCAAGTGTGATTTAGTTATTGCCAACACCTGTTAGGTGCCACAGGTAAGTTACAGGTGCTGTTAATTACACAAAATAGAGAATCATCACATGATTTTTCAAACAGTGCCAATACTTTTGTCCACCCCCTTTTTTATGTTTGGTGTTGAATTATATCCAATTTGGCTTTATGACAATTTTTTTTATTTTTTTTCATTGAAGACAAATTAAATGAAGATAATAATACCAAAGAATTTGTGATTGCAATAATTTTCAAGAATAAACTGAGTATTATCTGACAGAATTGCAGGGGTGCCAATACTTTTGGCCAGCACTGTATCAATAAAAAGTGTTAAAGTTTGCCACAAGACACCTTGGAGACACACCAAACATATGGAAGAAGGTGCTCTGGTCAGATGAATAATAATTCATCTGTGATAATTCACAGCGGTATGTGTGGAGAAAACCAGGCACGGCTCATCACCTACCCAATACAATCCCAACAGTGAAACATAATGGTGGCAGCATCATGTTACGGGGGTGTTTTTCAGCTGCAGAGACTGGACAATTATTTGCAATGGAAGGAAAAATGCATGTGGCCAAGTACAGAGATATCCTGGAAGAAAACCTCTTCCAGAGTGCTTTGGACCTCAGACTTGATTGAAGGTTCACCTTCCAACAAAACAATGACCCTAAGCACACAGCTAAAATAACAAAGGAGTGGCTTCAGAACAACTCTGTGACCGTTCTTGACTGGCCCAGCCAGAGCCCTGACCTAAATCCAAGTTGGGTATATCTGGAGAGCCCTGAAAATGGCTGCCCACCAACGTTCACCATCCAATCTGATGGAACTGGAGAGGATCTGCAAAGAAGAAAGGCAGAGGATCCCCAAATCCAGGTGTGAAAAACTTGTTGCATCATTCTCAAGAAGACTCATGGCTGTACTAGCTCAACGGGTGCCTCTACTCAATACTGAGCAAAGGGTCTGAATACTTATGACCATGTGGTATTTCTTGTTAAAAAAATTCAAAAATTTCTACATTTCTGTTTTTTTCCGTCAAGATGGGGTGCAGAGGATACATTAATGAGAAAAAACATGAACTTTTTTGAATTTTTATTATGTACTCACCTGGCTCTGAGGATGTTCATTCAGTTGTTTACTTTTGTTTCAAAAAAGCAGATCACAGACATGGCACAAAACTAATGTCACTTCAAATGGCAACTTTCAGGCTTTAAGAAACACTGAAGAAATTGACCTTATGTGTCTTCTTTCAAGGAATGTTTTCACAGTTTTTGCTCTATAGCAGGATGCATTATCATCTTGATAAATTATTTCATCATCCCCAAACATTCATTCAATTGATGGGATAAGAAAAGTGTCCAAAATTTCAATGTAAACTTGGGCATTTATTAAAGATGTAATGACAGCCATCTCCCCAGTGCCTTTACCTGACATGCAGCCCCATATCATCAATGACTGTGGAAATTTACATGTTCTCTTCAGGCAGTCATCTTTATAAATCTCATTGGAACGACACCAAACAAAAGTTCCAGCATCATCACCTTGCCCAATGCAGATTCGCGACTCATCACTGAATATGACTTTCATCCAGTCATCCACAGTCCACAATTGCTTTTCTTTAGCCCATTGTAACCTTGTTTTTTTCTGTTTAGGTGTTAATGATGGCTTCTGTTTAGCTTTTCTGTATGTAAATCCCATTTGCTTTAGGCAGTTTCTTACAGTTCAGTCACAGACATTGACTCCAGTTTCCTCCCATTCATTCCTCATTTGTTTTCTTGTGCAGTTCCTGTTTTGGAGGCATATTGCTTTAAGTTTCCTGTCTTGATGCTTTGATGTCTTCCTTGGTCTACCAGTATGTTTGCCTATAACAACCTTCCCATGTTGTTTGTATTTGGTCCAGATTTTAGACACAGCTGACTGTGAACAACCAACATCTTTTGCAATATTGCGTGATGAATTACCCTCTTTTAAGAGTTTGATAATCCTCTCCTTTGTTTCAATTGACATCTCTTGTGTTGGAGCCATGATTCATGTCAGTCCACTTGGTGCAACAGCTCTCCAAGGTGTGAGCACTCCTTTTTAGATGCAGACTAACAAGCAGATCTTATTTGATGCCGGTGTTAGTTTTGGGAATGAAAATTCACAGGGTGATTCCATAATTTTTTGCTCATAATTTAGTGATTCCATAATTTTTCCCCCCTGTTTGGTCTTGAAAAGTAGCCGTTACGAGATAGTACATTATGTTTTCATCATCTTTTTTAGTGTTTCTTAAAGCCTGAAAGTTACCATTTGAAATGACTTTAGTTTTGTGCCATGTCTGTGATCTGCTTCTTTTAAACAAAAGTAAATAAGTGAATGAACATCCTCACAGCCAGGTGATTCCATAATTTTTGACATGGGTTGTATGTATATATATATATATATATATATATATATATATATATATATATATATATATACTGTATATATACCGCACAGACCAAAGGTTTGGACGCACCACCTCATGCAAAGAGTTTTCTTTATTTTCATGACCCTGAAAATTGTAGATTCACATTTTCTTAACCTTACTTTACTATCTATATGTCCTTAAATTTTGTAACGCATGATTTCAAGATTTGTTAACTACAAAACCTAATAAAAATCATTTGAATAGAAAAATAAATCATGGTTTAACTAAATGCAAACCGGATGGTATAGCATGCAGCTGCAAGATGCTGTGGTAGCCATGCTGGTTCAGTATGCCTTCAATTTTTAATAAATCCCCAACAGTGACACCAGCAAAGCACCCCCACACCATCACACCTCCTCCTCCATGCTTCATGGTGGGATCTAGGCATGTAGAGTCCATCCGTTCACCTTTTCTGTGTCGCACAAAGACACGGTGGAGTATAATATTGCGTTAAAAGAAAAAAACTATCAAAGATATAAAATAAGATGGTCTCTTTGGTCCCAGAAATACATGCCAAACCTTGTTTTGAATTAGTTCCTTGACATTATCTAAATAATATAAATGTAATATGTTATGTCCGAATGTGTTTATATACTGTGCTAAATGAATATGAGTTTATAATCTTGCTTGACTTTGAAACTTAACGAATTGCCTCAACGTCTTCCTCCTTCCCTTTCTCCTCCCCCTTTATATTCCCTAACTCCTTCCATTCCCACTTCCCCTCCAATACCCCTTCCCATCCACTTTTAGCCTACCCTTTCTTCCCTTCCTCTTCCCCTTCTTTGTTATTTCAATAATATTTTTAAGAATGCATTTTAAATACTTCAATTACCCCCTCCCCTGTTATTGTAAACCCCTTAAAGTTTAATAAAGTACACAAAGACACGGTGGATGGATCCAAAGATCTCAAATTTGGACTCATCAGACCAAAGCACAGATTTCCACTGGTCTAATGTCCATTCCTTGTGTTCTTTAGCCCAAACAAGTCTCTTCTGCTTTTTACCTGTCCTTAGCAGTGGTTTCCTAGCAGCTATTTTACCATGAAGGCCTGCTGCATAAAGTCTCCTCTTAACAGTTGTTCTAGAGATGTCTGCTGCTAGAACTCTGTGTGGCATTGACCTGGTCTCTAGTCTGAGCTGCTGTTAACCTGTGATTTCTGAGGCTGGTGACTCGGATAAACTTACCCTCCACAGTAGAGGTGACTCTTGCTTTTCCTTTCCTGGCATGGTCCTCATGTGAGCCAGTTTCTTTGTAGCGTTTGATGGTTTTTGCCTCTGCACTTGGGACACTTTCAAAGTTTTCCCAATTTTTCGGCCTGACTGACCTTAATTTCTTAAAGGGTTAATAACTGCTGTTAACAAAATAGAATGTATTAACAAAAATGTATTCTGCACACAAAAACCACAAAACAAATAGAAATGTAATTATTAAATTGTTGCCTATATTAACCAATCAGAGCTCAGATTAATTAACTGTAGCAAAATAGAAGCTAAGCTGTGATTGGTTGCTATTGGCAGCCTGATAAATCTCCAGGCAACAGAAAGCCCTCCCCCCTGACAGTATATATTAGCTCACACATACACAAAATAGACAGGTCATGTGAGTGACTGCTGCCGTATTTCCTATGTGGTACATTTGTTGTTCTTGTAGTTTGGCTGCTTATTAATCAGATTTTTATTTTTGAAGGATAATACCAGACTTGTGTGTGTTTTAGGGCGATTATGTGGCAAGGTTGGTGTATGTGTGGTGAGATGTGTGCTGATGGTGGTATATGTGTTCAAGTACATGGTAGTGTGTGGCGCATTTTGTGTGTGTGTTCATATCCCCGAGTGTGGTGAGTATCCCATGTCGGGGCCCCACCTTAGCAACTGTACGGTATATACTCTTTGGCGCCATCGCTCTCATTCTTTAACCCTAGAACGCATACCTGGGGCCTCGCAGGCCTGCTAGGTCATTTGTTTTCTATGGTAGATTGTTATGCTTGCGTGTTCTAGGGTTAAGTCCACCTTGTTCACATCTGGCGGCTGTCAATTTGGCCCCAACACTTTTCGTTTCACTTTTTCCCCATTATGTAGATAGGGGAAAAATTGATTGGTAAATTGGAACACGCAGGGTTAAAATTTCGCCTCACGACATACCACCTGGCGCTGCCCGGGATAGTAACTGTCTCTCTGTTTCTCTCCCATTCTCTGTCTGTCTCCCCCTCTGTATATATCTCTCTGTCTCTCTCTCTATCTCTTTGTCTGTCTGTCTCTTTCCCTGTCTGTCTCTGACTGTCTCTGTCTATTTCCCTGTTTGTCTATCTATCTCTGTCACTTTCTCTGTCTGTCTCTTTCCCTGTCTGTCTTTTTCCCTGTGTCTGTCTTTTTGTCTGTCTCTTTACCTGTCTGTGCCTGTCTCTTAACCTGTCTCTCTCTTTCCCTGTCTGTCTCTTTCCCTGTCAGTCTGTCTCTTTGTCTGTGTCTGTCTCTTTGTGTCTGTCTCTTACCCTGTCTATGTCTGTTTCTTAGCCTGTCTGTGTCTGCCTCTTTCCCTGTCTGTGTCTGTCTCTTTCCCTGGCTGCATTGTGACACGTCAACATTCCATATAGGGCGTGGCTGCGCATTCTTCTGAAGTTCTGGCTGCACTGTGGCTCCCAGCTCCATTCGCTTTAATGGAGGCAAGTTTTTTGGTGAATAACTGTAAAGCGCGGGGTTAAAATTTCCCCTCAAAACATAGCCTATGACGCTCTCGGGGTCCAGAAGTGTGAGTGTGCAAAATTTTGTGGCTGTAGCTGCGACAGTGCAGATGCCAATCCCGGACACACACACACACACACACACACACACACACACACACACACACACACACACACATTCAGCTTTATATTTTAGATTTTGGTTCCTAATTGACATAAAACAGGAAAGATTTATTTTGATTTCATGTCAGATAGTGAGAAAAACATGCAGATGTGTCTATATAGACAGTGTATGTAAACGTCTGGTTTCAACTGTATACTATTGATTTATGAACTAAAAAATTAAAATGACGGTTACGCTTTAAATAACCAACTGTAATTCCATTGATTTAACTTACGATACCTCTAATTTCACCTTCAAATGATCTGCTAATCTGATAAAGATTCATTTACTTTTGCTACTCACAGATATGTGATAGTGTAATTTTCCCTATTAAAACAATTACAAAGTCGAATATTTTTTTACTCCTTTGTTTTATTGGTTCTAGTTATCTACTTTTAGGACTAAATCTGCTGTAGTCTTAGGTCAAATTTATGCAGGAATATGGAAACTTCTAAAGGGTTCACAAACTTTCAAGTAACACTATGTTTTTACTCAAACTGAGAAAAAAGCTAATCCTGTTTTTTATGACAATATTTGGAGGGAACCAGGACCACAAATAAAGCTAAGTAAGAAAGTGCTAGTACTATGAATATTTTTTTAAGTGTTTCTTTTTCAGTAATTGTTGGTTATAATCATTTAAAAGACTATATTTCATGACGCGCAGCCAGAATCGAAATATTGCAAGAAATGAAGTCAATAATAATTATGGTATTCTGACACCTAGTGGCAAATATGAAAACTTTTCTCAAAAGGAAAAGTTTCAATAACATAATTAGAAAAGGACATGTTAGTAAAGGGATATATTTGCAGCACTTTTTGAACAAGTAGCCTCTGTAGTCCGCTTACCATTACTACAGTGTTTCCCCGAAAATAAGACCTCCCCTGAAAATAAGACCTAGCAGGAGTTTTCAGGGATGCTTAAATATAAGACATCCCCTGAAAATAAGACCTAGCCGCGGTCAATAATAAAGTGTCATGCAGCGGTAAAAAAAAGTTAGACACAGCAGGACACTTCATTATAGACAGCGGGCACCCCCTAAAGAAAGAAGAAAGAAGAGAAGAAGACTCCTCGATCATACTCACCAGACGCCAGACCAGGTGAGCGCATCAAGGTCCTGCGGCGTAACGCACACACACACACATCAGATCACACACACATCAGATCAGATACACACACACACTACAGATCGCATACACACACTCACCACATCCAGCGATATCGCTTGCTTCTCGGCGGCGATACTGTGCAGTGCAGTGACCTTCCAGGACCTGCCGGAGGATCACAAGGCCGGAAGCATATGATATGTCCTGATCTTGTGAGTCTATGCGTACATATGTTCGATATCGTGAGTGTATGCAATCGGATGTGTGCATGTATGCTGTCTGATGTGTGTGTGTGTGTGTGTGTGTGTGTGTGTGTGTGTGAAAATGCATGCGATCGGATCTGTGAATGTCGGCAGGACGCAGAGGAGGATGGCGTGCAGCACAGCTGCTGGGAGCACCTACCGGAAAGCACAGGGAGGAATGATGTGGAAGCTGTGTTTGTGAGTGTGTGTGTATGCTGTCTGATGTGTGACTGTGTTCTGATGTGTAATTTCTGTTGTTCTGCTTTCCATATAGTACAGTCTTTCTTTAAATGAACCTTTTTTCTTACATCTCAAACATTCTGTTGTCTCTTTGATTCTGTAGCTTTAAGAACATTTCCACCATCTTTTTCAGTAGAATCATTTGTTTGCTCTTTCCTTCTTTGATATTCATCTATGAGTCTGGTTTTCACAAACTTTAATGTGATGTCTGTTTTAGGTCTTGTCTCTAGTGCATTTATTAAAGCAGTGTATGACTCCGATAAATTGCACAATAATATTGCTGTTATATGGCTATCCTTAATATGTTAACCAATTGATCTCAGCTGTGATATCACTTCCATCATAGAAATATATGCTTCTGCATGTCATTGTCTGCACTCAGTCTCATACTGTAAAGCTTTCTTAGCAGAAATAACTTGTGATTAAGGCTTTGTGCGCACTAGAAATGTGAAGTTTCTCAAGAAAATTTCTTGAGAAACTTCTAGGAGTGGAAGATTTCCGGACCTCCGGAAAAAATCCGCGGATTAGCCGCGAATTTGCCGTGATTTTCCCGCAGGTTGTTCCCTGCGGATTTTGCAGGCTGTACTGCAGAAAGCCGCAGGTACCTGCGGAAAATAATTGACATGCTCATTTTCTCAAGAAATTTTCTCAAGAAAATCTTCTCAAGGAAATTTCTTGAGAAAAATCCGCAGCGTGCGCACAGCTATTTTTTTTTCTCATAGGATTTGCTGGGAAATGTCTGCACAAAGATTGCAGACATTTCTCAAGAAATTTCCGCAGCAAATCCGCGGGTAAATCTGCGGGTAAAACGGCCTAGTGCGCACATAGCCTTAAACTGGGTCTTTCATCTAGCTTTCTTATTGCCTCCTGTTGTGAATACATTTTCCAGTTTGGGGCTCCCTCTTGTGGTCAGTGCTGGCGGTTGACGTGTGGAATGAAAGTCACACACCTGTGGAGGACTGGCAATCAGTGTAAGATTGGGTTATTTAGCTGAGTAGTTTTCTCTTGTTACTTGCCGGTGGTCATTGTCTCCTGTGTGTTAAGGACATTCTGTAACCAGCTCTGCTCACTACCAGAACTCCTCTCAGATAAGTGGTCTTTGTACCTCTGCTGTTTGTTTTAAACTTTCTTGTTGGTTTTTTCCTTCTTTTGAGTACCCTGGAATCTAGGTGAGGCCGGTGGTACTGTTATGATTCAGGGACGAAGGAGGATCAAAAAATGCGGAATCCCAAAAGGTAACAGAGTGGCTGGAGCCTTAATGGACTTAACTGGAAAATGTATTCACAGCAGCCTCCCACATTCCCTGTGCTGTATCCTCATTTTTTATGTGGATTAATTGAGAATCTTCCACTAATAGGCTGATAGTAGCTCTTGCTTGTCTATCTTTCTTATCCCATGTCTGATTATTATCATTGGGTCTGTCTATAGTGATTACTTCCCATAAATCATCTTTAGACAATAACATTTCCACTTTTAACTTCCATAACTGATAGTTCTCATTGTTCAGCTTAGCTACTGTAAGTTTTAGCTCTGTGCTACTCATTCTCTTTAACTTGTTTTACTTGTTTGGAGAGAATTTTAGTGAAGAATTCTTGTGCATTCACCAGGGTCTTGCTGAGCTTTCTGGTGTCTGGGGTGCCTGGGATCTTTGGGTGCCTGGGATCTTGGGTGTCTGGGGTTCCTCGGTGTCTGGTATCCTGGGTGCCTGGGCCCATAACCTGTTGCACAGCTTCTAGCTTCCCAGATGCAGAAGAAAGTTTACAGAGCAGATTACATGCGATAACAAGCTATTTAGTTCTGAGAACATGAGGTAAAAATATGCACAGTCATACAGCACTACATCAGGAAGAGAAAGCAAAACCAGGAAGAACAAGATATTTTTTTTTACAATACAGTGAGTAAGGAAACTTTACACAACATTGCCATCTACTGTTAGATCAGCATAAATTCTTCCTTCACACAAAGAAGTCCTCATCTGTTGCATATACCAACATTTAGATGGCCTGATAGTTGATCGCTGACCTGTTTAGATGGCCTGATTGTTGAGAACGAGCATTAGTAGAAATGTTTGTTCACGAATGATTGGCTTATCTAAAAGCTGCACAGGCAACATAGAATTCCCATATTGGTTATACTTTCAAGTGAGACATACTGTAACGCACCTGTCCTAAATCCTAGTTTTGCTACCCTCACCCTGGTCTGCTAAACTCTATTGTGCTCCAAGTCGAGCTTTGCAAATGGCCCGGCAAGATCCCCTGTTATCATCTACCTAGGCCTATATAAGGCCAGCTTTGCACACTACGACATCGCAGGTGCGATGTCGGTGGGGTCAAATCGAAAGTGACGCACATCCGGCGTCACTTGCGATGTCGTAGTGTGTAAAACGTTTTTGATACGATGAACGAGCACAAAAGCGTCATTATCGTATCATCGGTGTAGTCTCTGACATTTCCATAATGCCGGTGCAGCAACAGGTGCGATGTTGTTCCTCGCTCCTGCGGCAGCACACATCGCTGTGTCTGAAGCCGCAGGAGCAAGGAACTTCTCCTTACCTGCGTCCCGGCTGCTATGAGAAGGAAGGAGGTGGGCAGGATGTTTACATCTTGCTCATCTCCGCCCCTCCATTGCTATTGGCCGCCTGCCGTGTGATGTCGCTGTGATGCCGCACGGCCCGCCCCCTTAGGAAGGAGGCAGTTCGCCGGCCAGAGCGACGTCGCAGGACAGGTGAGTGCATGTGAAGCTGCCATAGTGATAATGTTCGCTACGGCAGCTATCACAAGATATCGCACGTACGACGGGGGCGGGGACTATCGCACTCGACATCGCAGCATCGGCATGCAATGTCGTAATGTGCAAAGCCGGCCTAAGGCTCACCAAGACACATACCTGTATCTTGGTATTAACATTTTAGTGTTAATGACTGAGCCCTGTCTGCCTGTGTCTTACAGGACCTCTGCTACCTTTCCGCAGTCACCAGTACATATCATGTCTGCGGTTTCCAATAGCTTTGATACCTGTGTGCCCACTCGGAACCAGGGCTTGAAGGATTCACCTCACCAGGTAAGTCTAATACATAGAGGGGGTTTGCAGTTCCTAAATTGCTCAAATATTACTAGACAGACAGGCCACGTTTGACATGGGTGTCATTACATACTTAAAATAAGTAAATGAAAATTTATAGGTAACGCCTTAACATCCAAATTCACTTTTTTGGCAACATCCACTTTCCTTGGACTTAAGGGTGCTTTACATGCTGCGATATCGCTAAAGATTTATCGTCGGGCTCATGGTGTTTGTGACGCACATCCGGCGGCGATAGCGGCATCGCAGCGTGTAACACGTACGAGCGACCTTAAACGATCGCAAAAGAGACAAAAATCGTTGGTTTTGGAGAGGTCGTCCAAACACCAAAAATCGTTGTCTCGTATGTAACGATGTTGTTCGTCGGTCCTGTGGCATCACACATCGCTATGTGTGACACCGCAGGAGCGACGAACATCTCCTTACCTGCCTCCACCAGCAATGCGGAAGAAAGGAGGTGGGCAGGATGTTACGTCCCGCTCATCTCCGCTTCTATTGGCCGGCCGCTTAGTGACGCCGCGCCGCAGTGACGTCGCTATGACGCCGAATGCACCTCCCCCTTGAGGGAGGGATTGTTCAGCGGCCACAGTGACGTCGCTGACAAGGTATGTGCGTGTGACGCTGCCGTAGCGATAATGTTCACTACGGCAGCGATCACCACATATCGCTGGAGCGACGGGGGCGAGTGCTATCGCGCACGACATCGCTAGCAATCGCTAGCGATGACGCAGCGTGTAAAGTACCCCTTAGAGTTCACATAATAGATCTTGATGCATGCAGTAAACACTTCTCTCTTTTCTATGATTTCTATACAATCATTTTAGTTTTTCTTCACCCTCCACTGCTGAAAGTCCAACCTTATCTATTATTTGGGTCTCATCATTGGTGGGTCTTTTTAACCAAGTAGATGTGGTGGATTTCTTCACTCAGGAACTTCTTATCAAATTAATTTAATGCCTCTGATTGAGAACACCATCTATTACCATCAAATAAGATATTTTTGGCCATTCTGTGTTGGATCAAATATAGTGTCTTCTGCTGTTCTTAAGAGGTTCGCCGTGACGTGGCAGTGAGCTTCATACAGTCTGATCAGAATGTTAAACCAAGAACCTCATGTTCAGGTATTTCATTTTTTGCCTAGTGGCATTAGATCAACTTATCAATTTTGGATGTGTGGCCATTTCTTTTTTTTTTGTACCACATTGTTGCTAAACATAAATTAATATTACTCCAGATGATTACAAGCCGAACTGCTTGCACTCAAGACCATATAGAAATGTAATTCTATCACCAGCAAATGCTAAAGAAAAATGCAGGTGTTTAAAGACAAAATGGATAGTGATGAGGATTAACAGTTGAAAGGTGAGGATATCTGCAGGGTCCTAAAAGAAAAAGAATAACTCCTGAAACAGAAAAGACACATAGGTTTCTATTTATAACACAGAAAGAAGACTAGACTGTCAGGGAGCAGTTTTTATACCCAAACGCAGTGACCTTCTACAGCCGCACACCACAGGACTGTCTGTCACCTGTGACTCACCCATGACAGTTGCCTGTTGCAGAACTGCTCTGCACTGCTGCTTCTGCTGTAGATTTCCATTTGGCCTTAGGGGTAACGTAGCTGGTCTGCTGTGTGCAGCAGAGATTAGATTCCCTGACCTATCACAAGCTATCATAGTCTATATTTGGCAAGTCCTCCCACCATTCCTTGCCCAAACGTTGGTTCCATGTTGCTCATCTGCTAGAGTCCTGTTCATGCCTATTCTTGTATTGATTCTCCTGTGTTTGATCTGGCCAGCTTACTCGTCCTACGTGATCTCTTCACTCTTGACCTCAGCTTTGTATTCTGATCCTGTGCTGTCTGCCCTGACCTTGGACACTCTGACTACGCCTCTGTCTCGCCCTCCTGTACTTCACTTCCATGCCTCTATCTCTCTGGTCATGCTGCTTTCAGAATAAATGGCAGAAAAATACTAAATGTTCCAGCATATTTTTGTTATGTAATCTGAGAGCAGCGTGATGTATGCGTTGAAACCCTGATTTCAGCAATGTATTACTTGCTAGCCTGCGTGCTGTCATTTTCAGGCAATCACTATTTTATCTTCTGCAGACCTAGCGGTGCTCAGAATGCTGAACTCTGTATTACCCCGCCCACATTACTGATTGCCAGCTTCATGTATACAATGCACAGTTATAGAAAGCTGCTAATCAGTGATGGGTGTGGAACAAGTTGACTAAAGCTGGCTATACGCAGTAAACCGAACGATGCTTTGGCCAATCATTCAACTGACAGCCATCATATCTGATACTCCCATACACAGGAGTGCTGCTGTATTCCATACACATTAGACCGTCATCTGAACCTGTCATTATTGACTATAGTCTAATGTGTAAGGGAGCCTTAACAGTCACAAAGCACCCAGTCCTATAGTGATACTCTCCTGCTGGTAAAACACTGATGTTATTGAATCAGCAACACTCAGCCTAGTAAGCAACATATATCTGGAATCAGGGTCTCAGCCCCTATATTATGCTGCTCTTGTATCACATAGCAAAAACTTGCTGATAGATTCCCTTTAATGTCCCTCCTTAAGCTTTAAAGGGGTTGTCCACTAGTAAGATATATATGTCGTATCCTTTAGGTAGGCCATCAATAACGGATTGGCGTATGTTCTGGCACCCCCATTGATCAGCTTTTTGCAATGCCATTGGTTAGATGTAAACAGTGAGCTGTAGCAGCACAGATCCACACACTTTGTAGTGGTAGTTCTTTGGTACTGCTACTCCTATTGATGTGAATTGATGACTAATCAAAGCTCATCAATATCGAAACAATGGACAACCTCCTTTAAATCTCTGCCAGGTTTCTACTTCATATTATTGTTGTGCAAAACCCCTCACAGCACAGAATCAGCTTTTCCATCCCACTTGATCGTCCGTATTCTAGGAGATCAGGTCCCTTGAACATTTAACAAGTTCCATTTGGACTTTTTACACTCTGGAATCTTATTGAATTATCAATAGCTTCTGAAATTGCTGTGTCGCGGGCGAAGGAGGGGACGCCGCGCTCTCCCACTGCTGCTCGGGTCCGGCTGCCGCGGCTGCTGCGGCCTGCCGCTGCTCGGTGGCTCGAGCGATGGGCCGGATCCCGGGGACTCGAGCGGCGCTCCTCGCCCATGAGTGAAAAGGGGAATTGGTGTTTTGGGATAGTTTATTGTCCGTGACGCCACCCACGGTTGTGGTGATGGAGTGTACACCACCGCTGCTCTGGCTGGGGAACCCGGGAGTGATGGTATGGAGCAGCCAGTTGTTGTTTTGCCCCTCCGTGGGTAGGGGTTGGTGATCCCGGGGCCCAGTGATGGAATTGGATGGTGGACAGGCGGGGATGGGGCCTGTGGAGGTGCAGGGGCAGCTCTGTGCCGCACGGCACGGAGGTACTCACTCAGCCAGTAAACACGACACAGTTCTCGGTAAACAAACGGCTGGTTGGACGGGTCCCTCGGACGTTTGCAGTTGTTGATTCTCCCCTGACCCAGTTCGGTGGTGTAAGTCCTTTCTTTCGCCTCCGTGCACACTCCTCCTGCGTTCCGGCTTCCAGCTGGCTTCCCGGTTCAGTACCGGTGGGCCACCGCCCAGCCCCGGCTACCTACGGTTCCACCAGCTGTCTCCCCGGCTCCCTGCAGACGGCCACTACCGTCTGCCGGACTCTCTGTACGAGGCCCTAGGCTCCAACCTAGGCCCCTGGCTATGTCTGCCTCTCTGCAGACCTTCTCTCTTCCTCTCCTAGGACTTGACTGGGCTTGTTTCCTGCCTCAGGCCAGCCAAACCCATGGGTGGGCGTCTCCATCTCCTGACTCCGCCCACCTGGTGTGTCAGTCTGAGCCCGAGGCAGTAAGCAGGTCACTTTGGGGATGTCTGCTGTGAACTGCTGGGGGTGGGGGTGTGTGTGTGTTGTTACCTGTGTCCCCTGGCTTGTCCAGGGCGACACATTCCCCCTTAGCAAAATGCAGACCGTCCTCGGGCTGCCCGTCCATCACCGGTTTTATTTTTCTTTTAAACTGCAAAAGATCAAAACATTAAACACAAGCATTTTCAATCCTCCCACAACGGGATGCACATTACTTTAACGTTGCAATAACAGTCAAACACTTTTAATAATAACAGTGTAACGGGTCCTTCGGTCACCTAGGAAGTGGGCAGCACCCCTTGACCCCAGTCCAGGAACGGCTCCAGATTGGTCAACGGGACCGGTACTTCGCTGCCGTTGCGGCCGGGCGGACTGCCGGAGCCGTCGTCATCTCCGTCGCGGCCGGGCGGACTGCCGGGGCCGGTGGCAGGGCGGTGACAAAGGTGAGGCCTGGGGACCCCAGGTCTGGGTCCTCCCCCACAGACGCTGCGGGCTCCGCTACCGGTAACAGGGGTAACGGGTCGGTGCATCACTGCGGCGGCCTCTTCCAGGAACCAAATGCTGGCAGAGTCCTGGCGTCCCTGCTTCCACAGCCGCGGTTCACATGCGGCCGGACGCCATCCCGTCCCCCTTAGCCTCTTTTTAGCACTTCCTTCTTCAGGGGGCGGGGCTCCACTTTCGCGCCTTTCCTGCTCGGGGAAGACGCTCGAGCGGGAAATTTTCGCGCCCAAGATGGCGGTTTTACAAAATTTTCGGCCGGACACCTCCGGCGGTCACAAGGCGCACCTCTACCCAACGGCAGAGCGGTAAGATCCTGTTCGTGACGCCAAGTTGTCGCGGGCGAAGGAGGGGACGCCGCGCTCTCCCACTGCTGCTCGGGTCCGGCTGCCGCGGCTGCTGCGGCCTGCCGCTGCTCGGTGGCTCGAGCGATGGGCCGGATCCCGGGGACTCGAGCGGCGCTCCTCGCCCGTGAGTGAAAAGGGGAATTGGTGTTTTGGGATAGTTTATTGTCCGTGACGCCACCCACGGTTGTGGTGATGGAGTGTACACCACCGCTGCTCTGGCTGGGGAACCCAGGAGTGATGGTATGGAGCAGCCAGTTGTTGTTTTGCCCCTCCGTGGGTAGGGGTTGGTGATCCCGGGGCCCAGTGATGGAATTGGATGGTGGACAGGCGGGGATGGGGCCTGTGGAGGTGCAGGGGCGCAGGAACAGCGCTGTGCCGCATGGCACGGAGGTACTCACTCAGCCAGTAAACACGACACAGTTCTCGGTAAACAAACGGCTGGTTGGACGGGTCCCTCGGACGGTTGCAGTTGTTGATTCTCCCCTGACCCAGTTCGGTGGTGTAAGTCCTTTCTTTCGCCTCCGTGCACACTCCTCCTGCGTTCCGGCTTCCAGCTGGCTCCCCGGTTCAGTACCGGTGGGCCACCGCCCAGCCCCGGCTACCTACGGTTCCACCAGCTGTCTCACCGGCTCCCTGCAGACAGCCACTACCGTCTGCCGGACTCTCTGTACGAGGCCCTAGGCTCCAACCTAGGCCCCTGGCTATGTCTGCCTCTCTGCAGACCTTCTCTCTTCCTCTCCTAGGACTTGACTGGGCTTGTTTCCTGCCTCAGGCCAGCCAAACCCATGGGTGGGCGTCTCCATCTCCTGACTCCGCCCACCTGGTGTGTCAGTCTGAGCCCGAGGCAGAAAGCAGGTCACTTTGGGGATGTCTGCTGTGAACTGCTGGGGGTGGGGGTGTGTGTGTGTTGTTACCTGTGTCCCCTGGCTTGTCCAGGGCGACACAGCCACATTCTCACATCTACAAATTACTATTGCCTGTTATCCTGCTGGCCACATACCTCTTTCTTCTCTTCTCTCCTTTCCTCTCCCTTGTTTTGTACTGCACGATATTCTCTTACATTTTTTTTTCTCTGTTTTAAAACATATAGGGTTTTAAATACTGTTGAATTCTACCCATGATAGCTTTCACTGGCATCACTAAACATTGGCCAAATATTCCATATCCCAGAGGAAAGCTACTTTCAACTATGTCTGTGTCATTCTGTTGGCACTCCCAGTCCAGGTGTGCCGACGCTCTCACCGGCTCACCTCCGCTGTGTCTGCTGCCCCTTTCCGATCCCACTGTCCTCCCTTGCCCCGTCGGTGCCCCCGCTCCCTGTGTGTTGGGGGTGCCGCCAGTTGCCTGCTGTCCCAGCCTGCTCCTCGCTGCCCACTCCATCCTCCAAGGCACGTGCATGCGCAGTAGAGCTCTCGGGAGCGAGCTTACTGTGCAGCGGCGCTGTTCTCCCTTTTCTTAAAGGGCTAACGCGACCTTTACCCGGAAGAGCCTCCCTATCTCCGCCATTATAAGGCTCAGTGCTTATAAAGCATCCTCCCCCATTGGAAGGTGCCTGTTCATTATGTCCCTGTAGTCAGTCAGCACGTGCTAGTTGTCAGGTCCTCTCATGCTATCCTGCACTCCGCATTACTTGTGACTCTGTCTCTGCTTCCGTCAAGTAGTGCCCATGTTCCTGCTTCAGTCCATCTGCCTACCTGCAATTCCTGCAAGCACCTACCACCTGCCTGTTTCCAGCAGTATTAGCCAGTCCCTGACCGCACCAGTCTCTGCCACATCTGTCCCTGTTCCTGGTCTACGTCCTGTGCCGCCAGCTGCTGAGGTATCGGGATCTCCCGAGGCTGCCTCTGGCGGACACTTACCAGCGTGTGTACCTGTTGCCACCTCCTGTAGTAGTAGTGAAGACATGGTGGCCGCCCAGGTCTGCACCTCTGGGTTAGTGAATGGTACCTTGGTCCAGTGGACCCACTTGCATTTCGTCTGGTAACCCAGGTGTGACAATCTGCTTGCTTAGATGCTAATACAGTTAAAGACCATGGTGTAGCAAGAAACCTTCAGCTCTCTACTCCACTATGGTTTCTCGGTGACTCTGCATGGTCTCTTCATTACTGTGTTCGGTTGGGCAGTAGGGGGGGGTATCATAACTGTTAGGGGGCACTAAGGAGGAATTCATACTTATGAAGGGATCCTATTGCTGTTTGTGGAGTCACTAAATTGTTGTTTAGTAGAGTAAAATCTTGCTCAACTGTTTTATGCTGGTGCCTCTGAGGAAAAACAATAGTAGAGAAAAATTTGCTCTGCACACATATGTACCGCCCCTGTGCCAGCGGCCGAGCCGCTCGGATCCGGAGCCGCGGTGGCTCGAGGGGTCTCCGGATCCGGGGGGTCCATGCGGACACTCAAATTAAAAGAAGGAGGGAAGTATGTACAAGGGGCTTAGGAAGTTCGTGACGCCACCCACGGTGCATGGTAATGTGAGGGACCACCGCTGCTGTTGGGGAGTCCGGTAACGATGATGTAGCAGCAAGATGTTTAACCCCTCCGTGGGTAGGGGGTTTGTGTCCCGGGGCCCGTTGAGTAGTTGGTGCGTGGAGTGCCGTTGGGGACAAGAAAAAGGTTTTTCAGTGTACTCACTCAGTCCAGGAATAACAACACCGACAGCTTGTAAACCAGAGTTCTGAGCACAACTGCAGCTTGTAAGCAGCACACTTGGGTCCGTGCCCTTGGTGTTGCTGTTAGCCTGTGGCCCTTTCCTTGGCACCTTTTGTCTCTATTTGGACCCTCAAGTGTGAAACTCTTCGGGTCCCGCTCACCCGTATGGCTAACGGAGTGAGTTTGCTCTCAGCGTTCACGCGTAGGATTTCTTTGGACTGTATTGGGAAAGTCTTATCCCATCGGTGCGCTAGTACCCCGATTTTAGAGTGGGTTGGGGATGAATCTTGAAGTCTTCACCCCCGTCGGGTAAATTACCGGAACGCGTGAAGCTACTTTCCGGCCTAGGGTCCACGTACCCTGTCGTGCCCTGGCCCCTGCCCGGTGATAGCTCAAGGCCACCAGCTGTCCTCCTCGGCAGTCGGTGCCGCTTGACACAATCCCCTGAGACCGGGGTTCCAGCTCCTACCAGGCCCAGACCAACGTCTGCCACCTAGTAACTACAGGAGCCCTGCTCCAGGCCGGTGACATCTCCCTCTCAGAGAATCACCTCTGCCTCCTTCTCCTTCCTCTATTTTCTGCTCCACTCTCACTTTCTCACTTTCCCCTACCAACCCCCCAAGTGGGCGGCCCTATTCCCTTCAGTCCCCCCAATGGTGTGTCTGGTCAGTACAGTGTAAAGTGTTCTTAGGATTTTGATTGGCTAAGCTGTTAGCAACACCAAAGGACCAGGACCCGTAACCAAGGAGGGTGGATAGATACTGTGCAGAAGGGCAGATTGCACAATACCGTGTGACGACCTGATAGGCCAGGGCGTCACACATATACAGTATGACAAAAAGGAAATCAAAGACCGTGGATTTCTTTTAGCTGCTTTTTTATTGGTGCAAAGGATGAAACAAAATTCTGTATGCTTCAATAAAGAAAATATTCACAATGAACCCCGGTAGACCTCTGTAATAAAAAAAACCCAGTATATATCCTACAGACAAAGCCACACAGATTCCCCATAACCTCTTTTGTGGGGTTCACCAAGAAGACAATGTGATTCGGTGCAGCTCAAAGGGGGCATTAATTATCTGTGGCAGCTCAGAGAAGGCAATATTATGACTTTGAGATTCAAATAGGCACTATTATTATGTGCTGCACAGAGGAGGTCAATAGTACTGTGTGTGTACACAAAGAGGGTACTTTTACTGTGTGCAACACAAAGGGGTGTCACTATAAGGGCATGGTCGACATGTTCCCTCAAGACTGGACCATCATAGTAGGTGTGATGGTGGCTGTGATGTGTATAGGCTTTATTTGGCTATTTTATCTCCAGGATTGTGGAATACCATTAAGGTCATTCTCTAAATACTCTCTTGACATCAGCTTAGCAGTGATGGCTTGTTATCCAAATATTTACCCAAGCGTCTGCTGTGGCTATACTTCATCCTGCTCGTCTCCAATTTCGTCTACTAAAGTCTCCCAGCAGATTTTTTCCATTTAATACTTTATTTGAGTTTAATCCTCACTTGGTATACTGGTGTGAGATAAACTAAATGTTTCTAATTCAGGAACGTTTATTTTAATTTCATACTTTTAGCTTTTTTTTTTTAAAAAAAAAAAAAAACAAAAAACCCCCTTTCTGTTACATGTGGCTCTGAATGTGATACCTACAGAGAGAATAGATGGATGCATAATATGTGTAATTCAATACTATTTGAGATTGTAAGCTCAACAAAATATTGTTACAGACTAATTAACCAATATACTGAATTTCACCATGTATTTAGCTAATGACTCATTATCAGAGCCTGCATCCAGATTTTATATTCCAAACTGTTGGTAAAGGGGCTTTAATGCTGAGTAAGGCTGAGTTCATATGTCCTGTAGTCATTCATTAGAGATCCGTTTTCAAAAAAGTAGTGCCAACAGAACTTTTTTGTCTGTTGTTAAATAACGGATGTTGGATCCGTTTTTAACATGTGGAGTCTATGGACAATGGATTAGTTAACGGATTGCTAGTTATAACAATTGCTAGTTATTGCTAGTTAGTTGTAACAGATCTGTTAGGAAAACAACGAATCCGTTACAAATGCAAGTACAACGGATGGACAAAAAGCAATCCGTTAACGGATCTGTTATCCATAGACTCCCATGTTTAAAATACAGATCTGGCACAAATCAGTTTCCCAACGGATTCGTTCTAACAGACAACTACAGGACATGTGAACTTTGCCTAAATTTTTACCGTTATTTTAGAAGTGAATTTTGCTGTGTTAGAGAAATACACTACATTCATAAACTGACAGTGGTTCTGACGCTACATTCGTGTACTGACGGTGGTTCTGATGCTGCATTTATGTACTGACAGTGGTTCTGGTGCTGCATTCTGGTACTGACGGTTGTTCTGATGCTGCATTCTGGTACTGACGGTTGTTCTGATGCTGCATTCATGTACTGACGGTGGTTCTGGCATCGCACTAATCTACTGATGTATGGTTGTAATGCTGCATATATGTACTGATGGTGCTTCTGGCACTACACTCATGTACTGATGGTGGTCCTGATGCTGCATTTATGTACTAATGGTGGGTCTGATGCTGCACTCATGTACAGACAGTGGTTCTGATCATCCACAAATGTAGCAATCCATAACGTACTTCATGACTTATTCTCAAAATATCTAAGTTTTGAGTATTTTTAGGAGGAGGATTTGCATTTATTTGCGTTTATTAGCATGTATTCATACTGTTTTTGTTAGTACAGAAACTGAGCAGAATTTCTCCAAATCCTCTTTTTAATACTTAAAACGTGCATCTGGTGTTGTATTGATGTACTAATGGTGGTACAGGTGATATATTCATGTTAGTACTCCTTTACATTTTTTTGCAGCCCTTGGGTTTGATTCAGCATGTCAATGGGGTCCTTGGATCAAAAAATGTTGTGCACCCCTGTTCTACATTACGTTCCCTCCATATATATAACACTTTTACAAAGTAGTATGGCCACGTTCATTAATAGTGAAGTTGTAGATTTCCAAAAGATCTGAATTAAATGTCAGTATTATACATGAGATTAATTTTTAAAAGTCCAACCTACATTTACGGCTCACATAGGACATAAAACCAAAAGACACCATAGAAAAAATAAATAAACAGCCATTACCAACAAAAAGTCAGATTACCAATGCACTAGCAGGATGCCTTAGGCCCCCATGATAATGGTTGGGGCAGCACAGGTGCAAAATACTGATGGAACAACCATTCACAACCTATCAATTTATGGAGGACGTGGCTGCTAGTAATAGACATGCACACAGGTAAGTCTTGCATAGGGCGCCAGTCACACAGGTCAGATCCTGCTAATGCATTAGTAATCTGACCTTGTGTTTGGTACTTTTTAGGTTTTGTTTATTTTTTTTCTGTAATTTCCAACCCATATGTAGTATAAAAATGCAGTGTTGATTTCTGTACATGCCAAGGAAGGGACGTGAAGGACACTTTTGTGAAACTTGGTCTAAAGTTGAGAGACGAGACTCATTTCTTAAGGCCTCTTTCACACGTCCGTGAAAAACCACGCACGTTTTTCACGGACGTGTCAAAGGTGCGTTTTGCCCTCCATGAGCCATGTTTATGGCTCACGTGTGTTCTCCGTGTGTTATCACGCGGAGAACGGGAACTTTCTACTCACCTGTCCCTAGCTTCGCTGTCCGTGGTGCTGATCTTCGGTCTCCGGTCCTGCCGACCCCCCGCTGCTGCTGCTTCTGGCCGCAGTGAAGTGAATATTCAATGAGCATAATGAGCAGCGGTCGTAAGCAAGGACAGCAGCAGCAGAGACTGCAGGGCTGGAGAAGGTGAGTAAAGTTTTTTTTTTTTCTCGCAGATACATGTGTTTTCTCCGGTGCGTGTCACACGGAACACATCCGTGTGGTACGTTTGTGTTACGTGTGACCCGTTTGCGTTCCGTGTGATACCTGTGATGCCGGAGAAAACGGGGACATGTCTACGTGTGGAGCACACGGGCACACGTATGCTCCACGTGTACACACTGTCCATGGCAGAATACGCACGTGAACGCAGACCCATTGATTTTAATGGGTCTACGTGTGCCCGTGTCTCCGGTACGTGAGAACACTGACCATACACGTACCAGAGGCACGTACGTGTGAAAGAGGCCTAAGGGAGTAGAATGCAGCTAAATAGAGACAGTCACCTTCCAAGACAGAGCGTCCATGGTTGAATAGATATTGTAATGTACTGTAAGTGCAGCAGTTTGACAGCGCTACCATGTGAATATCTATTGGTCCAGTGCAGATGAGTAAAAGAAACTCCCTACTAGAGAAAATCCTTAGACAGGAGGCATGCCAAATGAGCTGCGGTATATTACGCAAACAATTGTATTGTTACTGTATGACACCGCCATTGTTGTTTTTAAACTTAAGAGATTGTGCCTAATATGAGAGCTTCTAAGCTCTATGCTCACTATGATTTATGTTTAATCTCCAAGTTTATCGCTCTGAGAACTTTGCATCAGAATTAGAGCTGCGACGTTCCTGTGCGGCCGATGCCACAAACCTATTTGTACCTTATGCTCATCGTACACGTCCAGTACTACCTGTGGTTGGGCATGTTATACAGCAGAAGGAGCTGAGCAGATTGTCGTACAGTACACAGCCAATGCAGTAGTCTAGTAGTTACATGCAATTATATAAATAATTCTATAAGGACATCATTTTTATGTGAAGTACATACTGAGCCTCTGGGTATTAATGATTTAGTTGATATATGAGGGTGTGTGCTCTCCACCCGATTAGTGATACTGTTCCTGCAAGATTCCAGACACTCATTTCACAGTCAAATGAAAGTCTACAAGTAAGTTGTTTGGCACCGAGAAACAAATCTGGGGTAATGATCATGAAGTTGATGATTTCTGCTCCCTTAGGGTCCTGAGGGGAAGGAGAGGCCCGTGGTGTGGCTGTAGAGCGGAACAGAAAACAAACTAAATGCCTATTGCATAATCACATCCTACTTCATCTCTGATGTAGAAGAACTTGTTAGAACGGGTTCTTATATGGGTGAGTAAAGCAACTCTACAAACAGAAGTACCGTAAATGATCCCATTAATAATTTTATAATGGAGCAATGAATAAAAGTAGGTAATTGTTAAAAACTGGGAGTCCTTTTCAATTTATTGATATATCACACCCTTTGACAAAAAACTGCGTGGGTTTATGAACTTTATGAAAAGTCTTATGGGTTCCCATAAACAGCTTAATTTACTTACTAATTAGATAAACCGTTTTTGCATTTCCCATAACCGACTGCCATTAAAGAGCAATGATATATACAGTGGTGCTTGAAAGTTTATGAACCCTTAAGAAATGTTCCCTATTTCTACATAAATTTGACCTAAAATTAAATCCCCTTTTCAGACAAGTCTGAAAAATACATAAAGAAAATCAAATCAAGCAAATGAGTAAAAACATTTGACTTTGTCATTTTTATAAATGAAGAAAATTATTCAACATAAGTCTGAGTGGCCAAAAGTATGTGAACCAAAAGTATGATTAACGTATACTTTGAAGATTAAATTAGTCTGCTGTTTTCATTCAATGGAATGACAATCAGATGTGAGTGGGCAACATGTTTTAAAGAATAAGGATCTATTAAACTCTGATCTTTACAACACATTTGTGGAAATGTATTATGACACAAATAAATGAGAGTTTTGAGTTATGGATGTTTCTCAAGCTTGATAAGGATACAAAACCTAAACCAAAAATCTCTAAAGATGGTTCATCAGATACAATGACAAGCAAAAGGGTAACATTGTTTTGAATTTTTAACTTTCATGCTCCATATCTCAACAATCCCTACAGTTTTGAGCGTGAGACCACCTTCATTTTATACACAATCATATTTGACTTGCAACTATTTAGCATACGATTAGTTATGCAGATTCTTGTCATGTCCCTGCATTGTTACTGTTTTACTTTCTAAAATCTAAATTGTTTTTTTTTTTTATTTTATTAGTATTTTGTAAATCTTATTTGGCTTTCAACATTGCCTGAATCTTTCTGAGCATGCTCTCAATCAGAATCAAGTATGTATCAACTGAAATCTGATCCCAGGTCTCTTCTACATGTTCCCAATGTTGCTGCATACTGGTCAACTCACTTGGGTATGTATACAGCTTTTCTTTCAACTCTACCCACAAGTTTTCGATTGGGTTGAGGTCTGGGAGCTGTCAAGGCCAATCCAGCACCTCTACTTCATTGTCATTGAACTATTTCTTCTCCAATCTCGAAGTTTGCTTCGGGTCACTGTCCTTCTGGAACACTATGTCGTCCTTTTCATACCCATAGTATCCGAGAGTACAAAGTAACTTGTCTTTTAGGATACTCACATATACCTCAGCACTGAGACCACCATCAGTCCTGGTTAAGTATCCAACGTCTTTGGCTGTGAAACAACCCCATATCATCAGGATTCCGCCACTGAACTTGACCAATTCTTCAATTTCTCTGTCCGTTAACCTCTTTTTCCCTTGTTTCTTCCAGACCTATTTGCACCCATCAGAGCCTAGTCGATTGACTTTTGTCTCATCACTTCAAATCACCTACTGTATTTCCAATCATCTACTGTCACTTATATTTTTTTGCAAACTCGAGCCGACACTTCTTATGATGATGTTGAAGTTGAGGTTTCTTCACCTTCTTTCGGGCCACCATTCCAGACTTCTGTAACGAGTGTTGCACAGTGCTTGCATGGACATCTGTGATCTCACTATTACAAAGCATATGAGCCACCTCCACTGCCTTATTTGTCATGCTAGAACTGATAAACTTTGTGATGAGCCGACTTGTTGACTCCGATATTTTGCCTGGGTTTCCACCTTTTGGCTTTGAATGGATGGATGGACTTAATTTCTTAGGCTATGTGCGCATGTTGCCTTTTTTTGTGACCACAAAGATGCAGCGTTTGTGTGCGTTTTTGGCCGCAAAAACAGCACAAAAAAAAAGAAAAAGCACCCACGGTAAAAAACGCATAAAAAGAAGCATGCGTCTTTGCACGTTTTACCTGCGTTTTTGTTGCTGAGTTTTTTTCAATGCATTGCATGGGTGAAAAACGCTGTCAAAAACGCAGAAAGAATTGACATGTTGCATCTTTGTGGTCACCACAAAAACGCACCTAAAATAAAACTGCACTGTGCGGACAGCAAAAATGAAAACTTATAGTCTTTGCTGGGGAAGCAAAATCATGCAGTTTTAAGACTGAAAACACAGCCAAAAATGTGCAAAAACACCGCGAAAAACGCACCGTGCGCACATAGCCTAATTCTTCCACTCACATGATGCAGTTTTGCAATTTTCTTGGCCAAGAGACCAGTATTAATGAACTGGATGATGCTGTTTCTCTTGGGAAATCTTCTTCATGGCTGCTCCTCAATTTGATCCAGTGACTTCCGCTTGGGAATTAACCGAATAACACACTGAGCTATTAGGAAATAAGAGAACAGGATGTACTTCATAGTATACAAGAAGGAAAAGATTTTTCAGACACCAGGAGCAAAACAATAACTAATCATATGCTAAATAGTTGCTAGTTAAATTTATATATGAGATGGCCAAGATGATTGTCTATAAAATGAAGATAGTCTCACACTCAAAGCTGTGGTGAAAGTCAAAATTTCAAAATATTGTTACCCTTTTGCTTGTCACTGTAAGACCCATGAAGCCTATCTGTATGGTTGTTAACTTGATGTCAATGTAAAATAAGCCTCTGATGTACAATCAAAAGACATTAAAATGATCATAGTTAGCAGCACATCTCCTCAAGTAAAAGGGTACATGCTGCTTATGACATGCACACTGTATGGGTACTAAATGATTATAGTTTGCTCTGTCCCCTTACAGTTTTGTTGTCAGATCTCCTTACAGTTTTTTTTCGTATGTGACAAAAAAGAAAGCTTCTCCAACTTCTCCCATCTACCGGTCTGTGAAATGGCACTGCACTTTGATGTCATCCAAGTGCTGTCTGATTCTTTCATGGACCCGTAGACTTGCATTGCCAATTTTAATCTGGCTCTTGGATTAATATCGGCCATGTCTACGCGATTTTGCTTGTTCTGTGACAACTCATGGACATGTGAACAGCCCCATTTCTATCATAGGTATGAGTACTATCTGTGAAAATCACAGGTAGCACTTGTACACAAAAAAACTCATGTATGAATGAGGCCTTACTGTGCAGAATTTTTTTACACCTGCTAAATAGTACCCTAAATTTATTCTATTTCTCAATATTCGGTTTGTAAATTCATTCCCGGCTATTGAACATCTGGAATATCCATATAGATGAACTGTATCTGGGATAGAAGAAAAACAGGAATCATGTGGCAGGCATTTCCCCAACACTCAACAGTGGCCTTCAGCCTGGGTTTTAAGTGATGGTCTTAAATGCAATATTTTCTCTCTTCTCACTAGAAAACATCATACGTGAAATAAACTAATTTGTTAATTTTAAGTCCCAGCTAAACCATTCCTTCCTTTATTTAACAACCTAATGAGATAGATGACACATCATCCAGAGATCCCTGCCAACGTTCCTTGTGTTTGTCCTAACCACATATTACAATTTCCTCCTTGAGAGTCAAATTATTTCATTCTGCAACCTTGTGTTAAAGAGGCCCAGCCAGCAGGATTTTGCTATATGAGGTAAAGGCAGTGCCTTACTGGCACAAAGATGCTGAATCCAGACATACCTGTTATACAAAGATCCGATGCTTGGTTTATTAAATATTTTTAATCAAAGTTGCAGAAAAGTACTGCTCATTGATGTGTGCAACATGAGAGGGTCTTGGTAGGTCGGCTCCTCGCGTTTATTCTTCCTCCTCCAACATCCTCCTGGCTTACCCCTTTTTCTTTATTTGAATACTGCGCCACCATTGCTGTTGTTGGCGGTGCATGCGCATTGCCACAGTCTCATTCAGGTCTTTATTAAAATGCCCCAGATTCTGCGCATGCACGTACCATGGTCTCCGGTGCCAATATTATTGAACGTACTGCGGTGAAGACTATGAGAAGCATCGGCGCATGCGCAGATGTAAAAAAAAAAATGAAAATCTGTGCACGCGCCGATACTTCTCATAGTCTTCACTGCAGTATGTTCAATAAAATAGCCCTGGAGATTGCGGTACGTGCATGCGTGGACTCCAGTGCTGATGTAATGAACACCTGAGTACTGTAGCAATGCACACACGCTGCAAACAACAGCAATAGTGGCGTGGGTGATATTTACATAAAAAGGGGGCATGCCAGGAGAACGCCGGAGCAGGAATAAATGAGAGGACCCGACCCACAAAGACCCTCCCATGATGCACCAGTCAATCAAAATGCAGGGCTTTTCTGCAGCTTTGATTTAAGTTATTTAATCAACCAAGCATCGGATTGTCATATTTCCTATTGAATTTATCTTAAGAAATAAATATCTAGAGATATTCCCAGAATTCACAGTTTTGATCACAGTTAATACAATATGAAGAATGACAGGTCAGGTTATGTTGAAGCACATTAGCTCATGTTAGGTATATTCAAGTCTGGGATACTAACACAGTAAACTTATATTTGGAGACTTAAAGGGAATCTGTCACCAGGTTTTTCCCACCTAATCTGAGAGCAGCATAATGTAGAGACAGAGACCCTGATTCCACCGGTATTTCACTTAGTGGCCTGCTTATTGTAGTTTTGACAAAATATTATTACACTTCAAAAAATTGTTTGGAGAAGAAGAAAAAGAGTTTTTAAAGTACAAAAATCATTACAAATTTATTAAGGTAAAGTGACATATGATTTTGTTTAAAATTGTAACAAGATTAAAAACCACGACAAAACCAGGCAAGCTATGGCTACCACACTATTTGATAACAGGTACAAAACAACACATAGTAGCAGGTGTATTATAAATAGGGCATACAAGACTTATAGATATTGCATCAAAATATCTCTTTCACATAGTGTGAGTTAAGGCAATCTATAGTCAAAGTCCACATGATGACATGTTTCATACCCACAAAGTGATGACATGGAGTAGGGCAGCGATATCGTAATAGCGATGTCACCGGCTGGTCTTGGGAAAAAAGGACCTCACACAAGCCCAACCTACGTTTCAAATGAAATGTTTTCAGGTCTTCATCAGGGGACGAGGTGCCGTGGCCCTTTTTCCCAAGACCAGCCGGTGACATCGCCCTACTCCATGTCATCACTTTGTGGGTATGAAACGTGTCATCATGTGGACGTTAACTATGGATTGCCTTAAATCACACTATGTGAAAGAGATACTGTGGAACCTCGGTTTACGAGTAACTTAGTGTGTGAGTATTTTACTATAAGAGCAAAGCTTTCTGTAAATTTGTAACTCAGTTTACGAGCAAGCTTTGCTGTACGAGCAAATACTCACCGCACACATTTCTGGTTCCGTACTTTAACAGCGCTCTGACCTGCTCTTGCAGTCCGCACAAATACACACACACACACACACACACACATACACACACACAAACACGCACACACACAGAAACACGCCCGCACACACACATATTATGCTCACCTTACCTTCCGTTCCCTCGCCGGCCTCATGGTTCTTGTAGTTCGCCGGTATAGGATGTGAATCGGGTAACCATCGCGACGATGGAGGAACTTCCGCTGTCAGCCACTACTCAAAGGCAGTGCGCTGACGATTCAGAGGCAAGCGGCTCCTGTCTTTGACATCAGTGCCCTGGTAGCGGAAGCTCCGGCATCGGTCGCAATGGTTACCCGGTACACATCCTGTACCGGTGACCTACAAGAATCAGGAGTCCAGCTATGGAACGGAAGGTAAGGTGAGCATAATGTGTGTGTGGGCGTGTTTGTGTGTGTTTGTTGATGTTTGTGCATGTGTGGCATGGCACAATAGGGGACCAGGATGGGACATTGAACAAGTTGAGGAACAAATTGTCTGAGCTTGCATTACTTCCTATGGGAAATCTTGCTTTGCTATACGAGTAACTTGGTTTACAAGCACACTCCCAGAACGGATTGTTCTCGTAAACCAAGGTTCCACTGTATTTTGATGCAATATCTATAAGTCTTATATGCCCTATTTATAATATACCTGCTACTATGTGATGTTTTGTACATGTTATGAAATGGTGGGTTGGCCATACCTAGCCCGGTTTTATCTTGCTTTTTAATCTTGTTACAATTTTTAATTAAAGCAAATTTAAGAGGCATAAAATGTAACTTTTAATCTAATATATTAAAAGCTTTTTTGAAAAGCTAGTAACCCAAAGCTCACTGGACTGCCGGTAACCAGCTTTGTGTGAAGTCCAGGGAGCCTATGACATATAACAAAATAAACAAAAAAACAAAACATACATAAAGAAAATATTGAGTGTGATAATCTCACCCAAGGTGGAGACAGTGGTCCCAATAGTGAGTGCAAAAAAATTATCAAAACTAACCCAATATAAAAAACCATATAGCGTGAGGTGGTCCTCAAAGGAGGGATCCACCAATATTTGGCTTATTTACAGAATGAGTTATGAACGATCTCACCCATTCATCGCAGCTTGGGGTAGACAAATCTTCCTCAGAGGGTCCTCACAGCATCCAGCTGGCCCTATAATGTCCCTGAGGAAAACTAAATAGTGTCTGTTACCCCAATGACTTCCGCCCTCACAAGGGCAGACCACATCTAACCCTCTCTTAGTGCCCCTACAATGTTCCTGGCCCTCGTCCCGACGCGTTTCATCTCTCTAGAATCATCAGGGGACTCTGGAAACACATAGGAGGTCAGAGGTCTATAGCCCAAGCTCACATAGCATGAGTGTGCCAGGGCCAGGAACATTGTAGGGGCACTAAGAGAGGGTTAGATGTGGTCTGCCCTTGTGAGGGCGGAAGTCATTGGGGTAACAGACACTATTTAGTTTTCCTCAGGGACATTATAGGGCCAGCTAGATGCTGTGAGGACCCTCTGAGGAAGATTTGTCTACCCCAAGCTGCGATGAATGGGTGAGATCGTTCATAACTCATTCTGTAAATAAGCCAAATATTGGTGGATCCCTCCTTTGAGGACCACCTCACGCTATATGGTTTTTTATATTGGGTTAGTTTTGATAATTTTTTTGCACTCACTATTGGGACCACTGTCTCCACCTTGGGTGAGATTATCACACTCAATATTTTCTTTATGTATGTTTTGTTTATTTGTTTATTTTGTTATATGTCATAGGCTCCCTGGACTTCACACAAAGCTGGTTACCGGCAGTCCAGTGAGCTTTGGGTTACTAGCTTTTCAAAAAAGCTTTTAATATATTAGATTAAAAGTTACATTTTATGCCTCTTAAATTTGCTTTAATTATCTATTTTCTAAGTGGTATCCCTCTTTGGAGGATTGCTGTGATCATTTGTCACAATTTTTAACAAAATCATATGTCACTTTACCTTAATATATTTGTTATGATTTTTGCACTTTAAAAAAACTCTTTTCCTTCTTCTGCAAAGTATGTTTTTGAGTTTGTGCTATATGTGGGGTTTCAGTACTACTTGGACCACAGAAATATTATTTGAATGGCTATACGGAGCCTTTTCCTAATACTCAATAAATTGTGTCTAATATTATTTAAACGCTAAAATTCAAGGCTTTTACTCCCTTTCAATTTAAGTCTATTTAGGACTGCAGGATTTTTTTGTTTCTGCATTTCCACATTCAGGAATCCATAGATATTATTTCCTTTATTTTTAGTCAGTGTATCCATTTCAGGGCTAATTGTTTTGTAGGATGAGTTATATTTTTAGTTGGCATAATTTGATACATACAAATTATTAATGAACTGTTTGGTACCTCTTTTTGCCAGGCAATGGAAAATAATTGAATAATTGCAATTCCACCCTTGTTTTATTGCAGTTTAAAATTGCATAAGCTATAACTTTAATAATGTAAATATGAAGATCCATCATTAGACATGAATTTAAACTACTAAATATGAGCTATCAAGCTATAAATTATCTATTCCACATTTGTTACTTTTTCATTACATAATGCTTTCTTAAAGGGAACCAACCAGCAGGATTTTCATATATAAAGTAAAGCCAGTGCTATACTGTTGCTAGGATGCTGAATGTAAGAATTACACCTTTTGTTCTAAGATTGGCTGTTTCATTTCAGAAATATGTGCAAGTAAAGTTCCAGCAATGCACGGCTATTTGATTGACAGGTGCAACAGGAAGGGAATATGTGAATCTTGTCTTACTATCTATTCCCACCCATGTCTGTCTGCATGCGTCGGAATTAACGTCTATGAGGGCAACAGGCGGAGGAAGACCAGGCAGGCAGACAGGGACGGGAATAGATAATAAGACCTGCACATTTGTAAGATTTCCATTAGCTGCCGGTGATACCAGTTCATGGAAATCATGTAATCATGCCCACAGAACTAAGGACCGAATTAGTGTAGGGACAGCAAGGTTTCTAAGTAATTTTTATAAACATTCATAAGAGAATCTCATTATACAGGGCTGGATAGGCAGGGAATTTGGTTGTATGGGTATGAATGCTACTGGATTGGAGGATATGGGAGACCTGACAGGTTCCCTTAAATGCATAAAACTTTCATTACTTTGAAACATTATTATTTTCGCAAATATAAAGATGCAGAATATTTTGTTAAGCCAATTTCCTCATATTTCCGTGCTTTCCTTAACCAAGAATCAGCAAAAACATTAGTGCATGCCCTCATCATCTCCCGCCTCGACTACTGCAACCTCCTGCTCTCTGGCCTCCCTTCCAACACTCTTGCACCCCTCCAATCTATCCTAAACAACTCCAGTTCAAAACACTAACCATGACATACAAAGCCATGCACAACCTGTCTCCTCCCTACATCTGTGACCTAGTCTCCCGGTACCTACCTGCACGCAACCTCAGATCCTCACAAGATCTTCTTCTCTGCTCCTCCCTTATCTCCTCTTCCCACAATCGCGTACAAGATTTCTCCCGTGCATCCCCCATACTCTGGAACGCTCTACCTCAGCACATCAGACTCTCCCCTACCGTAGAAAGCTTCAAGAGGAACCTCAAGACCCACCTCTTCCAACAAGCCTACAACCTACAATAGCCCTCAGTCCAGTAGACCACTGCGCAACCAGCTCTGTCCTCACCTATCGTACCATCACCCATTACCTGTAGACTGTGAGCCCTCGCAGGCAGGGTCCTCTCTCCTCCTATACCAGTCTGTTATGTACTGTTAATGATTGTTGTACGTATACCATTTCACTTGTAAAGCGCCATGGAATAAATGGCGCTATAATAATAAATAATAATAATAATAATAATATTTATTTAGAGGAAACTTTTTAACAATTCAATAACTAAAACCTGTCTAAACACTATTGCAAATTATAAAGTTACAGAAATTGCACTACAAAATTTGCTCCTCATTCAGTGACAACTCTTTTTTGCTTCTCTTGTACTCCTGCACCTGTTCATCTCTTACAATTATCAAAACAGTAATCTGCAAGCATTCATGGATTCCATTTTCCTTAATATCTTTTCTCAGTAGCCACAATACAGTTAGGGCCAGAAATATTTGGACAGTGACACAAGTTTTGTTGTTTTAGCTGTTTACAAAAACATGTTCAGAAATACAATTATATATATATAATATGGGCTGAAAGTGCACACTCCCAGCTGCAATATGAGAGTTTTCACATCCAAATCGGAGAAAGGGTTTAGGAATCATAGCTCTGTAATGCATAGCCTCCTCTTTTTCAAGGGACCAAAAGTAATTGGACAAGGGACTCTAAGGGCTGCAATTAACTCTGAAGGCGTCTCCCTCGTTAACCTGTAATCAATGAAGTAGTTAAAAGGTCTGGGGTTGATTACAGGTGTGTGGTTTTGCATTTGCAAGCTGTTGCTGTGACCAGACAACATGCGGTCTAAGGAACTCTCAATTGAGGTGAAGCAGAACATCCTGATGCTGAAAAAAAAGAAAAAATCCATCAGAGAGATAGCAGACATGCTTGGAGTAGCAAAATCAACAGTCGGGTACATTCTGAGAAAAAGGGAATTGACTGGTGAGCTTGGGAACTTAAAAAGGCCTGGGCGTCCACGGATGACAACAGATGTGGATGATCGCCGCATACTTTCTTTGGTGAAGAAGAACCCGTTCACAACATCAACTGAAGTCCAGAACACTCTCAGTGAAGTAGGTGTATCTGTCTCTAAGTCAACAGTAAAGAGAAGACTCCATGAAAGTAAATACAAAGGGTTCACATCTAGATGCAAACCATTCATCAATTCCAAAAATAGACAGGCCAGAGTTACATTTGCTGAAAAACACCTCATGAAGCCAGCTCAGTTCTGGAAAAGTATTCTATGGACAGATGAGACCAAGATCAACCTGTACCAGAATGATGGGAAGAAAAAAGTTTGGAGAAGAAAGGGAACGGCACATGATCCAAGGCACACCACATCCTCTGTAAAACATGGTGGAGGCAACGTGATGGCATGGGCATGCATGGCTTTCAATGGCACTGGGTCACTTGTGTTTATTGATGACATAACAGCAGACAAGAGTAGCCGGATGAATTCTGAAGTGTACAGGGATATACTTTCAGCCCAGATTCAGCCAAATGCCACAAAGTTGATCGGACGGCGCTTCATAGTACAGATGGACAATGACCCCAAGCATACAGCCAAAGCTACCCAGGAGTTCATGAGTGCAAAAAAGTGGAACATTCTGCAATGGCCAAGTCAATCACCAGATCTTAACCCAATTGAGCATGCATTTCACTTGCTCAAATCCAGACTTAAGATGGAAAGACCCACAAACAAGCAAGACCTGAAGGCTGCGGCTGTAAAGGCCTGGCAAAGCATTAAAAAGGAGGAAACCCAGCGTTTGGTGATGTCCATGGGTTCCAGACTTAAGGCAGTGATTGCCTCCAAAGGATTCGCAACAAAATATTGAAAATAAAAATATTTTGTTTGGGTTTGGTTTATTTGTCCAATTACTTTTGACCTCCTAAAACGTGGAGTGTTTGTAAAGAAATGTGTACAATTCCTACAATTTCTATCAGATATTTTTGTTCAAACCTTCAAATTAAACGTTACAATCTGCACTTGAATTCTGTTGTAGAGGTTTCATTTCAAATCCAATGTAGTGGCATGCAGAGCCCAACTCGCGAAAATTGTGTCACTGTCCAAATATTTCTGGACCTAACTGTATCTTGGTGAAATCTCTCACTGTGCTCGTCACTCACTGGTGGAGGTCTAGATGCAAATGTAAAGGCCACTTCACACATAACGAGATCGCTAACGACATCATTGCTACGTCACAGTTTCTGTGACGAAACTACAACTTCACCAGTGATCTCGTTATGTTTGACACGTACCAGCGATCCGCCCCCTGCTGTAAGATTGCTGGTCGTTGCTGAATGTCCTGGGCCATTTTTCGCTCGTTGAAGTCCTGCTGGGCAGGATGGATCTGTATGTTTGACACCTACCAATGATCTTGTTAACGACCTAGATGAGAACTTAAAGTGTGACACGTAGGCGTGTAGTTGCGTCACCTTTTCCGCGCCCCCTCTGAACCAATTGGTTGGCGCTGAGAACAGTAAGCAAACACTCGAGAACGAAGGAGGGATGAATCCGGGTACAGATGCAGCTTCGATCCGAAAAGCAAGCAAGCAACCGGGAACAAAGTACGAATTAATCCGGGTAGAGTCGCAAGTTCTATCCTCAAAGCAAGGGTCAAAAAGGGACAAAGCATGAAGCGATACAAAGTTGCCTTCTAGGCCGACCGCCTAATCAGAACGCAGTATTGCCCACCAATCGGAGCGGAGGGGTGTGGAAAAGGCGACGCATATGCACGCCTACGTGGCTTACAGCGTCAAACACTACGCCCTATTCGAGGTCGGAATCGTTACATAGCTGCTGTGTGACAGGGTCCCAACAACCAACAAGATCATTATACAGGTCGCTGCATCATTACTAAAGTCGTTGGGAAAATGATTGTGTGACATCTCACCAACGATCTCACCAACGATTTAACTACGATCCGGAAACTGTGAAGTAGTAACGATCTCGTTAACGATCTCATTATGTGTGACTGGATCTTAAGAAATTCATCTTTAAGAACATGTTACATCCATGTTTTGAGGAGATTTTCCACCAACTCTTCATAGTTTTCTGCTTGAGTTTCCCAAAAAATGAGTTACCGTATTTTTCAGACCATAAGACGCACCCTGTTTTTAGAGAAGGAAAATAGGAAAATAAAATTTTAAGCAAAAAATGTGGTCATGACACACTGTTATGGGGGGAGGATCTGCTGCTGACACTGTTATGGGGGTAATGTCCCCAAATTCTCTACTAAGGTACCCCATCCTGGTAATGATTCTCCTGCCTTGTCTATGATCCCCATGCTTGTATACATATGTCCCTCATCCTAGTATAGCCCCCATCCTGCTATATACTGCCATCCTGGTATGTGCTCCCATCCTGCTATATACCCCTTCCTGGCATATAGCCGCATCCTGCTATATACCCCCATCCTGGCATATGGACGCATCCTGCTATATACCCCCATCCTGGCATATGGCCGCATCCTGCTATGTACCCCCATCATGGTGTATGGCCGGATCCTGCTATTGACCCCATTTTGGTATATGGCTGCATCCTGCTATATGCCCTCATCCTGCTCATAATATATCCCATCCTGGTGTATGGCCGCATCCTGCTATATACCCCCATCCTGCTATATACCCCCATCCTGATAAATACCCCCATCATGATAAATACCCCCATCCTGCTATATACCCCATCCTGGTATATGGCCTGCATCCTGTGGCACACAAAAAATAAACGTTTATACTCACCTTTCCTCACTCCCTGCAGCATCGCTCCTCCTCCTGTCAGTGCCGGCATTAGCGCCGCTGACCTGTGTAGACCCAGCCACGATCCCTGATTCGTGATGTCCTCCTGCCTGTACCGGCCGCAGCTGTGTGTGGACACACATGAGCACAGCGATGATGTAATCTCTATGTATTTTTCTCTGCTTCACATTGCTTTGGCCGTCCCGGCCTAGTGCGTTCTATTTTAACTTAATATGAGCATAAACCTGACCTGTGATATTGCTAATATACATCGGCATTCTTGGGGACTTGTGCCCAGTGCCGCACAATCAGAAACACAGCCTCGGTCCTGTGAACCGAGGTTGCTAGGCAGCGCCAACACATGCACCTTTCAATGGGGCTGTTTGCGTTCCACCCACCCGGATATGACGTTATCGGGTGAGGAGGATGACGCTTTCCAAGCGACGCCGCCTTGAATGACGCGCACTTCCGGCTCGGAGGCATGATGGGAGGTGCGCGTCATCATTTCAACCAATCCGCGCATGCGCGGTGCTATATTTGGAGCGTACTCCAAATGCAAAGCGCGGCAATCTTGAACTAGGTTGGACATACACCTGGATGCGGTGAGTTAACCATGGGACATGATAAACGGAGCCTATATGGCAGTTCCCAGGGCATTTTTTGACATGTATTTATTGCTATTATAGTGAACCGGGCATCTGTGGAGGGTCATGTTAAAGCAAGACTTAATGACGCCCACAGCTGATATCCCACTTGGACTCCCCTGATGATCCATTGTGAAACGTTGGGAGTGGGAACCATTGAAATTGCCTGACTGAGGTTATCTGGCCAAATGGGATTTGAAGTGCTGGGAGACAGCCCCCCTGTTTTTGGAGCCGGTAACTTGCTACTAATGCCTGCCTAACATCTTGGGATTTGGTAAGACCATTCCTTATTGAGAGAGAGAAACTCAGCTTTGTTTCTCAATATAACTAATCTGCCGATTATACATGTTAAGATAGGTTCTCTATTTAGGATCTTTGGCGAAACCTCTTATGTATTTTTTACAGCTGAAGTAAGTGTATTTGTTTTCTTGACACTTAATTATGTAAGATTGAAGTCAGCTGCGGCAGTTCGTTTATCTCTGATCCTAATTGTGGATATTTGGGATCTGGTTAATCGTCCCATTACAGGTACGATTGTGAATCCTGGTTTTAACTTGTGACTTGAACTATTGTTCAATTTTATACATTGAATATTAAAAGTTATGTTTTAGGTTTAATCCTTCTATTGGCTTATGTTATTGTTACAAAGCTATTGGTCCAGCTATTTATGATACTTCCACTGTGGATCTAGTCCTGTATATTGCTAAAATCCTCCAATAATTTGGGCTGTCATATGGCAGGTTTTTTATCGACGGATATTGATACTAGGCAATGGGCCTCCGAGGCCAAGGATGTGTTCTCTGAGAAAAATCTGGTATTGAAGAGGTATACACCAACCCTGAGTGGTGCTTTCAAGGACCTCACCAGGGTTTATAAGGAGCGGATAATATCCTGGTGGGAGGTCCAATCGTTAGAAAGCTACCTTAAAGATAAAATAGTCCCCAGACACCTGAGGATAACCCTCCAACCAGGTTATCGTCAAAAAAATCCAGAGTTCATAAGCAGATGGGAAAAGGAAGCCACTGACAGCTCCCTCCGGCTTATGAAGCTCCTTTTGGATGAGGAGAGGAAGAACTTGTTGACTCTTGAAGACTCTTTAAAAGAGCATATTGATATAACACGCAAATTCTCCAGTGAAGGAGAGTTTGCAAATAAAGAACTTGTATTACAAGGAGTCATTGAGAAATTCCAATACAGATTGAAAGAGAGAAAACACAAATTCTACATCAGGGACCTCCAAGATTTCAAAGATAACAGAGTGTATGTCCCCTCTAATAATCGAACTACAAGGCAAAGTGAGACCGATTTTTCATCTACAGACGCTGAGTTGTCTGACACTGATACTAGGTACAAGCCTCCACAACAATATAAGAAACAGAGGGGAAGAGGACGAGGAAACTACAGGGGAGCTAACTACAATCAGGGCCGGGGGGGGTTTTTAGACAATCAGTATCACCTGAGGAGCAAGGGGCTGCCAAACCCCATATAACAATGGGGGGAGCTCCCCAGGTGATCAATTTGTCTGCCAGACCCCTTAGCAACACTGAGCTATTGGTTCTTAACAAAGGCTTGTCCTTTGTCCCCACTACTGATTTCAATGAGTTTACAGCAATTAAGGATCTCAACTTATTTGCTAGACGTCTTAAGTGGAAAAAATTTTTTGATAGACAAAATGAGAAATCATCAGCCGAATTGGGAATTCCAGGAGAACTCCTGGAAGACGTAAGATTACTCTTCCATCTGAGTGATACTAACCCCAACGACCTAGGTGAAGGGCCATTCACAGACCTAAAAAACAGAAGCATGAAAACACCGCCTACCTATGCAGAGACAGATGCAATAGATGTCTTCGTCAATTTGGTGACAGAGGATATAAAAAAGAGCATTGGAACATATAGGGGTCCATATAACCTGTCAAAAACGGAGATGCAGAGTTTACAAATGTTAGAAAGGGACTCCAGTATCACCATTAAGCCCTCTGACAAGGGGGGCAACGTGGTGATACTGGACTCCCAAGACTACAAGAACATCTGTCTGGAGATCCTCAGGGACGAGGCGTGTTATACCAGACTTGATTCAAGTCCAATTCCAACATATAAAAATGAACTAAGGAATATGTTGGATGAAGCTCTTGGCTTGAATCTTATCAGCAAAAATGAGTTTGACTACCTATTACCTTCCTTTCCAGTAATGGCAACATTTTACATCTTGCCAAAAATACACAAAGGATGTAACCCGTTGAAGGGTCGCCCTATTGTGTCGGGTATTGGTAGTTTAACAGAAAAATTAAGCATCTATGTTGACAGGATTCTAAGACCGTTTGTGGTGTCCCTTAATTCATATCTGAGAGACACAACTGACTTCCTACGTAGAATTGACGATGTCTATTTAGAGGAAGGCATGCTCTTATGTAGTATAGATGTGGAAGCTTTATACTCATCTATCCCCCACGAGGCGGGAGTGGAGGCTGTGAGGTACTTTTTGAGTACTAGAGGGAACCAATACAGGCAGCATAATGACTTTGTCATTAAAGCCCTTACCTTTTGTTTAACCCGAAACATCTTCACCTTCGATGGGAGGGTCTTCCATCAGCTCAGGGGGACTGCGATGGGGACGTGTTGTGCCCCATCGTATGCTAATCTCCTCCTGGGCTGGTGGGAGGAGAAGGTGGTTTTTGGTGGCCTGATGGACACGGAAGACGTCGTCTTATGGACTAGATACATTGACGACGTCTTCCTTGTCTGGAAAGGCTCGGAGGCGGAGTTCTATACCTTCATGGCCAAATTGAACAATAACAACATTGGCCTACGCTTCACCTGTGAAGTGGGTAGAGACAGGCTGGCGTTTCTCGACGTTTTAGTCGAGAGAGGACCAGAGGGTCGTCTTGATACAACAACCTATAGAAAGGCTACCTCATCAAACTCCCTTCTCAAGTGGGAGAGTGCTCACCCTGTTGCCCTTAAAAGGGGGATCCCTAAGGGACAGTTTATAAGAATGCGGAGAAACTGTTCGGATAATGCGGCCTTTAAGGCACAGTCGGATGACCTGGTGGGACGCCTAAGAGAGAGGGGCTATCCTGAGCAGGTTATTAAGACGGCCTACAATTCCACATGCGGCTTGGATCGGAGCTCTTTACTACACTCCAACAACCAGGATGTCACCACCATGGACACCTTAAGGTTCATTACAACGTTTAATAACGGCTCAGTGGATCTAAGGAAAATACTACTGAAACACTGGCCCATATTACGTATGGACCCAGCAATCAATAAATACCTCTTGGACTACCCATCTGTCACTTATAGAAAGGCGAGATCTTTGAGTGACAGATTGGTCCACAGCCATTTCCAGGAGAAAACAGCCAAAAGAAGTGAAGTAAAGGGCTGTTTTAAATGTTATGATTGCATTAATTGCAAGTATATGGAAGAAGGAAAGGACTTCAAAAACCTAACAGGTAATAAATCATACTCCCTGAGGTCACTCATAACTTGCAAATCAAAGGGGGTAGTGTACAAGGTGAGCTGTGGATGCGGCAAGCTGTATATAGGAAAGACCATCAGGGAGCTGAGGCGTAGAGTGGGGGAACACAAAAACGACATTCTGAATAAAAACGACACACCAGTGGCTAGACACTTTAATGCTTCACATAATGGTGATTTGGGAAGCTTTAGAGTGATGGGCATCGATTTGATCCACCCCCCCCTACGTGGTGGTGATTGGGACAGGATCATTCTCCAGAAGGAATGCTTCTGGATTTATACTCTGGGTACCATGGTACCAGCTGGTTTAAACGAATCACTCTCCTTCTCCCCTTTTCTAGGAGCACCTTAGATATAGGGGCTTCATGTAGAAGGGAGAGTCGACGCCCGAGTGGGGGCACCAATGGGGCGTGGGTTTTAATAGGGTGCCGACCCCCACATGTTAGGTAGGGTGCATCTATACCTAGGGTCAGTGATCAGTGTGCACCTTAGTCTAGTCCCCCCCCCCCCCAGATGAAAAAATATGTATAGCTGATCCTGCCCCAATTTGTATCACATACTAACAACAAACAAACGATATATACTTGAATATCCCCCAAAAACCCCCTGATCGTCGCCGCTTAGCCTTAGCCCTCTCTCTGGGGGTCCCACGGTTTACTGATTGACCTAATTGTGTCTTCCTGGTAATGCTCCGGCTTAGGGCATTGGCCGAAGAAGCCCTTTGTTTTCTTGTAATCTCTATGTATTTTTCTCTGCTTCACATTGCTTTGGCCGTCCCGGCCTAGTGCGTTCTATTTTAACTTAATATGAGCATAAACCTGACCTGTGATATTGCTAATATACATCGGCATTCTTGGGGACTTGTGCCCAGTGCCGCACAATCAGAAACACAGCCTCGGTCCTGTGAACCGAGGTTGCTAGGCAGCGCCAACACATGCACCTTTCAATGGGGCTGTTTGCGTTCCACCCACCCGGATATGACGTTATCGGGTGAGGAGGATGACGCTTTCCAAGCGACGCCGCCTTGAATGACGCGCACTTCCGGCTCGGAGGCATGATGGGAGGTGCGCGTCATCATTTCAACCAATCCGCGCATGCGCGGTGCTATATTTGGAGCGTACTCCAAATGCAAAGCGCGGCAATCTTGAACTAGGTTGGACATACACCTGGATGCGGTGAGTTAACCATGGGACATGATAAACGGAGCCTATATGGCAGTTCCCAGGGCATTTTTTGACATGTATTTATTGCTATTATAGTGAACCGGGCATCTGTGGAGGGTCATGTTAAAGCAAGACTTAATGACGCCCACAGCTGATATCCCACTTGGACTCCCCTGATGATCCATTGTGAAACGTTGGGAGTGGGAACCATTGAAATTGCCTGACTGAGGTTATCTGGCCAAATGGGATTTGAAGTGCTGGGAGACAGCCCCCCTGTTTTTGGAGCCGGTAACTTGCTACTAATGCCTGCCTAACATCTTGGGATTTGGTAAGACCATTCCTTATTGAGAGAGAGAAACTCAGCTTTGTTTCTCAATATAACTAATCTGCCGATTATACATGTTAAGATAGGTTCTCTATTTAGGATCTTTGGCGAAACCTCTTATGTATTTTTTACAGCTGAAGTAAGTGTATTTGTTTTCTTGACACTTAATTATGTAAGATTGAAGTCAGCTGCGGCAGTTCGTTTATCTCTGATCCTAATTGTGGATATTTGGGATCTGGTTAATCGTCCCATTACAGGTACGATTGTGAATCCTGGTTTTAACTTGTGACTTGAACTATTGTTCAATTTTATACATTGAATATTAAAAGTTATGTTTTAGGTTTAATCCTTCTATTGGCTTATGTTATTGTTACAAAGCTATTGGTCCAGCTATTTATGATGCCACAAGATTGCTCTCCATGAAGAAATATTGGACAAGATCTTTATCAAAGTTGTGGAATAAAGAAATCCGAACATTGCCTGCTGGAGATTCCACTGCTCTAGCCTGGAACCTAAGAGCTCAGCCTTACTCTTGGGCAGATCCAAATCTCTAACAAGATCATTCAGATGACTTTGTGTTATAAGTTATGGTTCTGTTGAGGTTGCTAACAGTAAGTCTGGACCGTGAGAGGAAGATGATTCATGACGCCAAGCATCCTCTTCTCCCTCACTTGATTCAACAGAAATTGTTTCTGGTGCTTTTGGAACCGGCCGTTCTTTTGTATGCGGTACTGGCTGTATTACAGATGGAAAGTTTGGATACTGTAAAATCCACTTTTTCCTTGAAATTCCTTTCCTAATGGGCAGCACCATTCAAAAATAGCAATTGGTAGTGTGATCGGTTGGCTCTCTCCACATCATTGGTCCGCAAAAGTCATAGTTTGCCTCTTCCCATGCAACCACTGGGTAAGATGTGATGCACATCTATTGTAACATATGTGTAGACTAGAGCACAACTTTTGTCGTGATCTCCTATTCTGCAGCTAAAATACAGGTTGTAGGCTTTCCTTATCATGGTAGTCAAGTTTCGCCTTTGTGAAGCAAAAGTGACTTCTCTGCATATGTAGCAAAAACTAACTGCTTTGCTAATGCAAGAATGAGGCATATCTAAAAAAACATATAGAAACATGTCAATATGCTAAAAAAAACTAAGCCAAGAAATCCTAAAACTGTATACCTTACACAGAGAGCATTTATAAAAGTAGGTGATGCAACTGTAATTAGGATTATGTAATCGGAGTGAGGTTGGCGTTTTTTTGATCGTTTTTTTTTATCGGTTGATCGATGATAGAATATTGAAGGCTCAGTAGACTAAATAGATGATGTAATAGACTAGCTACTAATATAATGATGATGATGATGATGATGATGATGATGATGATGATGATGATGATTGATGATGAAATAATAAATACACAATTTTTCTATAACCCTGCATGAAAGGTTTCATAAGTAATTATGGCTCTGGGTCTTGAAAATTACAATCAGCAAATTTAGTTACGTTTAGTTTCTTTAAGTTCTACTGTTTTCATCTCTGAACCAATTTGGCTGTAGAACTAAATAAACAGATAAAAATTATTTATCTGCTTGTTTGCCATCATTCACATATCTGTATGTAACCGATACTTTAGATTCTTGGCTTGGAGATATTTTTCAAAGTGGTCATCACGGAGCAGACATTTGCCTGAACACCATATTACTAACTCCACTGAGAATAATATGGGCAGTGTTTTCCCAGTTGGCATATGGGGTACAACAACCAGGGCCGGCGCCAGCACCCGGCAAACCCGGTCAAATGCCGGGGCCCTGAGCTGCCGGGGGGCCCACTCGCGGTGGCAGGAGTGGCGCACCGCTACTCAGGGGGGCCCGGTGGCGGTGCTGTCACCGCCCCCCGCCAAGGATCGTGCTTTCAATTGCTTCGGCATCGCAGGTGCCGATACAATTGAGAGCAATGATGAGAGAGTGAGCGGCGCGCTCTCTCTCTTATCATTCTCCCCGCTGTGACTATCGGCGTTCTTCTGACAGCTCTGCAGAGGACCGCGGTGACGTCATCACTGCTCGCCTGCTGAGAGGTCAGAGCGAGCGACAGCAATGGACGACGCGCCGAGGAGACATACACATAGGGGCCCGGCCGCTCTGCAGAGCCGGCTGCCGGGCCCCTATGTGTAGTGCCGCTGTGTAGTGGCCGACAATGCGACCGTCAGGGGGCCAGCCTGTGAGTCAGGGGAGCCCAGTGTCAGTAGAGGGGCCCCTGACCTGGAGAGGCCCACCAGCCGTTTCTGAGCTGCAGGAGTGCTCCTGACCTGCACAGAAGATGGAATAAGCCATCCTGCAGGACCTGCGATGATGTCACGCCCATGTGACTGTGTGGGAGGAGACACAGGATGCCGGGCAGAAAGCAAGAGGAGATTTGCAGGAGATTTGAAGGAGATTTGGACACATGACTGGTAATAAGAAAAGAGGGGACATGAGGGGAAAGGGGGCAGCTGCAGGGTGAGTGGCATGTGAGGGGTGCAGACTGTGACAGAAGGATGTGAAGGGGTGCAGAGTGTTTGAGAGGGGTAAGTTGGGGTACAGGCAGGGTGAGATATGTGGGCAGGGTGTGTGAGATATGGGGGTGTAGTGTGTGTGATCTGGGGGGTGCAGGCTGTGTGAGATATGGGGGTGTAGTGTGTGTGATCTGGGGGGTGCAGGCTGTATGGGGAGCAGGGTGTGTGAGATATGGGGGTGTAGTGTGTGATATGGGGGTGCAGGCTGTATGGGGAGCAGGGTGTGTGACATATGGGGGTGTAGTGTGTGTGATCTGGGGGGTGCAGGCTGTATGGGGAGCAGGGTGTGTGAGATATGGGGGTGTAGTGTGTGTGATCTGGGGGGTGCAGGCTGTATGGGGAGCAGGGTGTGTGAGATATGGGGGTGTAGTGTGTGTGATATGGGGGTGCAGGCTGTATGGGGAGCAGGGTGTGTGAGATATGGGGGTGTACTGTGTGTGATATGGGGGTGCAGGCTGTATGGGGAGCAGGGTGTGTGACATATGGGGGTGTAGTGTGTGTGATCTGAGGGTGCAGGCTGTATGGGGAGCAGGGTGTGTGAGATATGTGGGTGTAGTGTGTGTGATATGGGGCTGCAGGCTGTATGGGGAGCAGGGTGTGTGACATATGGGGGTGTAGTGTGTGTGATCTGGGGGGTGCAGGCTGTATGGGGAGCAGGGTGTGTGAGATATGGGGGTGTAGTGTGTGTGATATGGGGGTGCAGGCTGTATGGGGAGCAGGGTGTGTGAGATATGGGGGCAGGGGAGTAACTACCGCGGTCGGAAGGAGAAGAGAGGTACTTGTTTTTTTATTTTGCTGGCTGCATGACACATGGAGGCCTGGGGGTGCTGGCTGCATGATGCATGGAGGTCTATGGGACTACATAATAAACATGAAGGACACCTTATACATGGACTAGGGGTGCATTATACATGGAGGAGTATGGGGCTGCATAATACAAAATGAAGGACACCTTATACATGGAATATAGGGGTGCATTATACATGGAGGAGTATGGGGCTGCATAATACAATATGATGATTTATGGCGCTACATTATAATACATATAGGACTATGGGGGCTACATTATAATATATGGAGGAATATGGAGGCTACCTTATACATGGACTATGGGTGTGCGTTATAAAACTGGAGGCCTATGTGGTGCAGTATAATATATGGAGAACTATGGGGTGAATTATAATACATGGAGAACTTTGGGGAAATGCATTGTAATACATGGAGAACTATGGGGGTGCATTCTAATATATCAAGGGTTATGTGGGACCCTTTATATTATACGGAAGGCTATGTGGGGGCCATTGTAGTATTTGGAGATCTATATACAAGGGGGGACAAAGATACAAGTATGGGATGGAAATGTTGTGTCCTGAGGGAAAAAGGCTCTTTCCCTCAGCACCCAGCTTTCCCATGGTCTGCTGTACATCTCTCAGCACCCAGCTTTCCCATGCTCTGATATGGGAAAGCTGGGTGCTGAGGGAAAGATGTATAGCAGAGCATGGGGAAGCTGGGTGCTGAGGACAAGATGGATATCAGAACATGGGAAAGCAGGGTACTGATAGAGGGATTTCAGATCATGGGAAACCTGGGTGCTGAGGGTAAGAGCCAAGTGTCAGCATCATTATCCTGTACCCCAAGTGTCAGTGTCATTATTCCGTACCCTAAGTCTCGGTGTACGTGGAGGGGGACCCCGGTCCAAATTTTGCACCAGGGCCCATCAAACTCTAGTTACGCCACTGAGTATTAATCACTGTATTCTACATGAGGGTGCCTACTGCTATCTGGCTCTGCACTGTGCTGTATACAGGCTGTGCTATGTTATATAGCACAGCCTGTATATAGCACAGTGCAGAGCCAGATAGCAATAGGCACCCTCATGTAGCATACAGCTTGTATATAGCCTATATACAAGCTGTATGCTACATGAGGGTGCCTATTGCTATCTGGCTCTGCACTGTGCTATATACAGGCTGTGCTATATACAAGCTGTATGCTACATGAGGGTGCCTAATGCTATCTGGCTCTGCACTGTGCTGTCTGGGTATGCACTGTACTATATAGGTCTGTGTACTACATGAGGATACCTAATGCTATCTGGCTCTGCACTGTGCTATATAGGTGCTGTGTACTATATGAGGGTGCCTAATGCTATCTGACTCTGCACTGTGGTATATAGGGGCTGTATACTACATGAGGGTGCCTAATGCTATCTGACTCTGCAATGTACTATATAGGGGCTCTGCACTACATGAGGGTGCTTAATGCTATCTGCCTCTGCACTGTGGTATATAGGGGCTATATACTACATGAGGGTGCCTAATGCTATCTGGCTCTGCACTGTGGTATTTAGGGGCTGTGTACTTCATGAGGGTGCCTAATGCTATATGTGTCTGCATTGTGCTATATGTGGGCTGTATACTACATGAGGGTGCCTATTGCTATCTGGGTCTGCATTGTGCTATAAGTGGGCTATATACTACATGAAGGTGCCTAATGCTATATGTGTCTGCATTGTGCTATATGTGGGCTGTATACTACATGAGGGTGCCTATTGCTATCTGTGTCTGCATTGTGCTATATGTGGGCTGTATACTACATGAAGGTGCCTAATGCTATCTAGGTCTGCATTGTGCTATATGGGGGCTGCTTAATGTTATATGGGGGCTGCATAGTGCATATGGGGGCTACATAATACTATATGGAGGACAATGGGGGCTTCATAACACAATATGGGGGCTGCAAACTACTATACCCCCAGAGTTGTATGTCCCCTCCACCCAGGTGCTGTATACCCCCTCAGAGCTGTATGTCCCCCCCCACCCCAGAGCTGTATACCCCCAGAGCTGCATGTCACCCCCCACCTCACAGCTGTTTGTTCCCCCCACCTCAGTCACTGCCCTCCCCTAGAGCTGTATGCCCCCCATTGCTGTATACCCCTTTCCTCAGTAATATATATTCCCCCAGTAATGTGTTTGTCCCCAGCCTCTCTTGTGATGTATATACAGCAGTGTTAGTGTGCTCTATGTGTGGCCATGTCTGTTAGACAAGCCGGGAGGTGAGTGAGGCTGTTGCCGGCTTCCCAATATTAGAAATATATATACAGGATAGATATATAAAAATAATGTGTGTGTGTGTGTGTGTGTGTGTGCGCATGTATGATGTGTATCTATGTATGTCAGTATATATGACTGTGTCTAGATTTATGTCTATTTATGTGTTTTTGTGAATTTCTCTTTAAATAAGTATGCGTACGTATGCCTGTATGTGTATGTATCTGTGCATGTCTATGTGTGGATGGGGCCCACTGAGACTCTTTCGCCCAGGGCCCACAAAAACCTGGAGCCGGCCCTGGGTACAACAGATTGTATTCAGCTACTCCACAAATATGGATTGGGAAGACTTTAGTGTTCCTTTAAGAACAAAAAACAATTCCCTAGTAAGGAAGGCCGACTAAATTACAGGAAATCCAGACTGTTTGTACAAGTTGTTATATGGCAAAGCTGACTCTAATATGTGTGAATCCACGTGATGCTCCTGGCAACCATTCCTGCAAAATAGGATGTGTCTTTATTGTTATATTTGCAGATCCTCCTGATATTATATATTATAGAGGACATTTTCCACCATAGAACTACATACTTTTGTAAATGTAATCTTTTGTATTACCAATGAAGGTGCCAACTGCACATGTTCTTGGGAAAAACTATGAAAGTTGTAAAAGACAATTTTTAGGGTTGCTCTCAATAACTTAATTAGCACATACTCAACAGAAAAAAACCCAGACATGTTTTGTTTTTATGCCAAAAACTGTGTGAATCGAAGAAGGTCCAAAATATTCCATCTGCACGAAAACACAGCCGCGCTCTATTCTTGTGTGCAGAAGAATATGATTTCTATTACATAATATAACCAATATAATTTGTACATATCTATCTAAGAAACTTTAACACATAGATCTATCTGATACTGTACTCCTACTTCGCAGCTGATAACTTAGAAATGACCGAATCTGAAGAATACGTGGGGACATGAAAAGTTTAATGATTGTATAAACTTATTCCAGAAAGAGAAATAAACACTGTGGAATTATAAGAATGAACAATGCTCTAATCTGATTACAAAAACTGGAACGCCAGCATGGTTCCCTTATTACATCTCCAACTGGCTCCCAAGTGAAGTTTGGCTGCTTTTCAAAGCACTAGCTACAAAGTAAAGAAATTATACGCATTGAAAAGCAAGAACAGGAGTGTAATTTTAGGGGCGATGATGAAGACTCTGCCACAAAAACACAAATTATTATTAAAGGGATTGTCCAGGACTTTAACATTGATGACCTATCCAATGGGATAGGTCATCAATGTCTGACCAGTAAGGCAACACTGGGCATCGCTGATTGCAAACAAGGGAAAGAATCCAGCACTCTTGTGGTATCCAGTAAAATTGTAGAAAGAACTTGATTCAAAATTCATTAAAAATCCAGCATCAGGGACAGGAGAATGTACAATGACGCGTTTCGAGCATGTAGTGTGCTCTTAATCATAGCAACACTGCCCCCCCACACACTAATCAGCTGTTTTTTTATGCCAGCGGCTGAAAGCTCTGTCGATGAAATAGTGGCCACAGCCAAGTACTGAACATCCATACCCTAGAGCTGGATATGCAGTTGTAAGTCATGTACAGGGTGGGCTCCCCAGTATACAGCAAAACCACGCACCAGAAATGCGACTTTAGGTAGTTGGATTGATAAATGATTGCTTTACTTTACAAAAACAGAAAGGCATCCATAAAACAGAACAATATAAATACAAGGCCTAAGGCCAACACCCCTGTGCTGCACCACCCATACCGGCAATTTATGTCACCTTATCACAAACCTTTGCCTAACCAAGGGACTGTCTGAACAGTCGCCTAATACCTAGTAATCCCTCTGGGAAGCAGGAGTAATTGTGTGTGTGTGAACACGACCTACCAGTGGTGCAGCACAAGAGTTCACAACTTATCCACCTAAGCATAAGCAAATCCCATAAACCCCCTGAATACCCTTAATCGCTGAAGCCTCACAGAGAAGGCAGATGGTAAAAGTGGGAAGGCGAACCACACAGCTCAGCAACACAGTCCTGGAAATCTTCTAGAGCAACAGTCAATGCAAACGTGTGGCGCTGTCTCTTTAAGATTTTAAATGTAACTGTAAACTGACATAGCAGAGTCGGCAAGTCTTACTTTGTATATAGTCGACCTAACTAGAACAGATAGGTGTTGTAGTACTAAAACATAAAGTGTAGCGTGCACGCAGTCCTGGGACCAGCCTACCATACCCGGGTACTATGGTGTCTAGCTGCCATAATAAGAGACTTGGAGATTCTCTCACAGTGAACCAGTATAGCTTGCAACTGCAGAATGGTGAATTTCCAGCACAGGATGCTGCTCACACGCATCGCAGACGTCCTCGCTAAACTCCAACACGAATCTTCTCCCAATTGACTTAAATATTTCTGCGGTGGCTTCTTTCCATGAAGCACACCTCTCGCTTTCCCTGCAGCTCACACACACTACCTCATCAGTCCTCGAATTCCAGGGGAGAAGTTAGTTGAGATATTGCTATAGTAACCAAACGGTCAAATGCAGATGCAAAACAGCGGCTTCTTGTGGCTGGTCAGTAACAATGCATACAATGAACAGTAAATAAGTGTTTTGCAGCAGTACACAGTGGAAAAAGGTCACTAATACCCTCTCACACGGTACCAAGCCGGGGCCACTAAATAGTTGAAGGAGCTGTGTACTGTGTAGCTCTGCAACTGAGCAGTTCCGACCAGCACAAAGTTGAACAGCTGATTGGCGGGGTGTCGGGTGTTGCACCCTCAACGATCAGACATTGGTCATCAATGTTCAAGTCCTCTACAGCCCCTGCAATGGCAAAGAACAGTTATTAGCTCTGTCATAGATTTTACATTGGGGTCCAGAAGCGTCACGTTATGCCCCTAGTATCAGAGTGTATCTGATACATTGTTTGCAAGTTTAGTGTATTTGCTATTTTTATTTATTTATTTATTTTTTTATTGATTTTTTTAAATTGGAATACAACAAGAGTTACATCATCATGCATTTGAACATGTTGTAATCGTATATGCATAAACATAAGCATCCAGTGTTATCTTAGAGAAGGTGGTGCCGTTCCCTAAATAATTACATTATAGCAAAATAACAAATGTAGGGCAGATGAGAAAGGAAAGTAGTGGGAGCGGGAAAGTCGGGGGGAGGGGAAGTCAAGGGGGGACAGGAGAGGTTGGGATAAGGAAAGAGAAATGCTAAACATTAATCTTACCACGATGAGTCCTGAATAAATTATTTAGAGGAGGGTTAACTCATCAAACTAAGATTGATTAAACATTTAGAACTTGTTTAAATGAGTAGTTTAGGCACAGTATCATAGATTGTTATGGTAACATTGATGTGGGAGAAAAGAGGAATAATTGTGAGAAGCAATTATTATAACGTAAAATAGTATATTCCTACAGGACAGGAGTAGAGGAGTCTTTAAAGAGTCACCTAGGGGACCAAATCCCTTTAAATTGCAAATGTCTCTTCCCATGTTCCCTGCTTGTTAACTTCTCAAGTCTGTATATCTGCTCTGCTTTAAGTTCCCATTGGGTAGTAGAGGGGGCTGTGTCCGAATTCCACATTATTGGGATCAGTATTCCAGTTGACACTAATTACGGTCTAAGATGTGAGAGCTTGTTCTTAGGAATTGTCTCTGGGAAAAGATGAAGGCAAATTTCTGCTGTTCAAATTATAGGGGATTTTGAGAATTTGCATTATAGATTTAAGGGTCTCTGACCAATATTTCTTAATCTTAGAAACTGGAGCAGCCAGCTGGTCCCAAATCACAGGAGACCGACCGGAGCGGCAGCGAAAGAAGAGGAAAACAGCAGAAGGGGAGTATAATATAGAGGACAGAAGACTTACATTAAAAGCACCACTACAGCAGTAGAATAAAACAAAAAAAAAACGCTGGACTGGTGCCTTACGGAGTCAGTATTTAAAGGGAACCTGTCACCAGGTTTTACCCTTATGAGCTGCGGCCAGCACTAGTAAGCCCTTATATACAGTATTCTAGAATGCTCTATATAATAGCCCAAGTTGCTCTGTAGAACGTAAAAACACACCTTTATATCACTCCCCTAGGGGGTGGTCTGGTGCGATGGGCATCGCTGCTCTCAGTCCGGCGTCTCCTCCATCTTGTACGATTGCCGTTCTCCTCTCAGGCTTGTGTGGATGACGTGTCCTACATCATCCACACAGAATCCACCATTGTCCTCCTGCGCATGCGCACTTTGATCTGCCCGGCTGAGGGCAGAGCAAAGTACTATAATGTGCAGGTGCGATGAAAGGTCAAACACCGCTCGGGCATGCGCCCTACAATACTTTGATCTGCCCTCAGCCGGGCAGATTAAAGTGCGCATGCGCAGGAGCGCAATGGAGGCCTCTGTGTGGATGTTGTAGGACGCTACATTCACATGGGGCTAGGTAGGAAGAGGGCGATTGCACAAGATGGAGGTGGTGCCGGACAGAGAGCAACAATACCCATCGCAGCAGACATAGGATCTATGACTGGTAAAATCAGTTCACTTTGGTCACTGATAGATTCAGTGAATAATGGAAAGTTATGCAGCTTCCTAATATACTTTGGACCCGATTCATCATAGTCTGATCCTTTTTCTTGGAGTAAAAATAAATCTGATAGTTGTCTTTCATGTTTCTGCTTTAGTCAACTAATTATTTAATTGATCCTATTTGTAAGTTGTCACTTGGTTCTGCCTATTTTTTTTTTTTGTAGCTTGACAATGTGAGCATGGTTCTTTATCCAGATGATGTAGGCTAATAAATAATTTACAACTTTTTGAAATGTTGCAAAATTTATGTGAAGTTGTACTCCAGTGACCCAGTTGATGACTAATATGTGACATTTCAAAGGATCATGCGACTTGTTCCTCCAAAAAGGTGTACAAAATGGTGAAAGACAAAAAAGGAAATAGCATTTGTGATTTTGCAGACAATTCGTCAATTCAGCGGGTTTCTCGAACATTATATTGATATGTAAAAACAGATTACAAGGAAAATGTATTAAATTGGTTGCCTTCCATAGGTTCATATAAGTGTGGACAGAATAATTGCGGACTTTGTTAATTTATGGTAAATACTACCACAACAATTTCCAGTGTGTCTAATAAGGAATTTAAAATTCACCTTCTGATACACTGTGGGTCAAGTGGTGTTGTTTACGTCATCACATGCACATAATGCCAAATCCAATATGTCGGAAGCACTTTATACATGCTCAGGCGCAGGATATCTGAGCATGTGTATGACATGAATAACACTACTACCCGAAGTTTTTCTGCTGCATCCAAACATTTCCTAAACCAGCATGGAAGTGATCTTGGGACGTTAAGAGTTAACACAGTTGAAAAGGTCACGTTACCTAAATGAGGTGGGAATATAGTAGACATTCTGCATAGACGAGAAGCAAAGTGGATGTTTTTGCTTGAAACCAGGATGCCCACAGGCATTAACATTAGAAATAAACTTTTGAATATCTTATGAATGAAATGTATTGTGTATTTATTGGTTCCGTTATTTGGTCATGTGATTTTCACTAGTGTCGGTTGTTTCACATCATTTCCTGTTCACTCCTTTATAGCTTGTATGTTCAGCCTATGCGGTATTGTTTCAGATTAAGGACGTGACTCGTCCGAAACACGCCACATATCGCAATGTGTTGGTTTTATTGAAAATAGGAAATGGACTTTTGTTGATGGCGCCCCATCTACTGTCTGCTGGAAGGGGCGCTATGCGACTTGTGGCCATGGTACTCACCTACCCCGCGCTCATCCGCCGCCCTCCTGTGACTCTGGGAACTGACTAGCGTGTAAGCGGCACAGTGCATGATGTCAGTGTCACATGCGACCACTTATAGCACTGGCAGTTATCAGCATATTCTCTGCTCCTTATGCCCAGGATCCTGTGCGTGGGGAGCAATGAATATTCACAGCCTTAGGCCTAAGACACACGGCATGAAAATTGGTGTGAGTGGAGTGTGATAAAAAAACGCATTCCACTTGGACCAATATTAGCCTGTGTGTCAGCACCCATGAGCGATTATTTTCTCAGCCCTAATCAGACCGAGAAAACAATCGCAGAATGCTGCGACTGTAATGTGATCCTGTTTACTCTCGCACCCATTCAAGTCTATGGGGAGAGAGAAAAATCGCACTGCACTCGTGGTATACCGGTGTACTGCGAGTGCAGGGCGAGAATCGCAATATCTGGCTACGGAAGAGAGAGGGAGATAAATCCCTCCCTCCCCTCCTCAGCGTCGGCCACCGCCCTCCGCAGCACCATGCCCGCCCCTACTCAGTGCCGTCTCGCCCCCCTCAGCTGAGGTCCGCTCGTATGATCAGACCTCAGTCGTAGGGATACTCACCTGACACTCGGCTCTGCTGTACTGCCAGCGTGAGCCGAGTGTCATGCGAGGGGATTGCAGTAATCCCCGTGTAGGCCCCGGCTTTAATCTTTGGCTGGCACCTCGCAGAACAGGGACCCGACAGGTCTCGATGCTCTGATGTATGTCAGCTGGATGCTTGCCCTTAGACACACATCTAGCTGAAGCAGGGCCCAGGCCCGGTCGCGGTGGCGACCTCGGTCGTTACGCCCCTGTTCATATTCCACGCCTGTGAGGTGGGAGGATTATCTCGGCAAAGGTGAAGTGCTCACTAACGAGAAAAAGTCCTTTTGTGTACATAGAAAAAGTCTTAGATCTTCGAGTTCAGCTCATGAGATAAGGGAGCAAAATCAAAAGTGTTGCCTTTATATTTTTGTCCTGTGTAATTGTTAGTTACATTTCTGCTAAGGCAGGAATCAGACATGCCATTGTGGGGGTAGTCATTGTGATGCAGTTTTTGAAATGGATCCATCAGGAAAGTTTCATGGAAAAGTTAAAATGTTTCCTATTTGTTGAGTCCACTCTTCACAAGAGGACCTCGTGGCTCATGAATGAGCTTATTATAAATTTGAATAGCTGCTTTGTAATGGTACATTGTGTGCATTGAATTGAATGGATAGACGCAGATTCCCTTATTGATCACCGCTGATCATTAGGGATTAGAGAAGTGACTTCCATAATAGAGTTGCAATGGTGAAACAATCCCTTTAAATCATTCCCTTGATATCTTCTGTATAATTATCTGTATTGCGTATTTCCTTTCTCCATAAAACTTAGTAACACATCTAACAAATATTATGTTTCGCTTTGGTGAATTTCTCATAGCAAAGTAATAAAATGCTTGTTCAAGCCAGTTTGAGTGACAGAATATGCTTCAAGCGAACAATTACAGCAGAAAACTGGATAAGACCAAACTATGAACATGGAGTTACTCCTCGTGAGAACAGAGATCCTGGGAGAAGTTCTGAATGGCGGCAATACAGGAGTGAAGTGTTTTCTGTTATTTCATTTTTCAGTCACCCGTTTAGAAAGAATTGTGTTGTCAAGGAATAACTTTCCATAGACTCATGGGGCTTTAAGCTTTCCTCCTAGGATTATACAGATTTACACATTGTTTAAGCATGAGTATTTCAGAAATTCATATTATCTTTGACATGCTTTAAGAAAAATAAAGGGCTGGAATTATTGGAGACTTGATTTGTCGTTATGTTTTATGTGAAGGTATTTTTTTTGTCTTTAAAATGTTCTCTTTTTTAAAGAGGACCTGGCAAAAGCTCAAAAGTGAACAAATTTAGCATTTTTTTAATCTATTTTTAAATCTGTCATATGGATTCATAGAGACGGGCCTTTTAACTTGGTGTTAACGTTTAAGACACAGCCCCAAAGGATCCTGTGACCAACACCCCCTTGTTAAAAACCATAACAAAAGCACTAAATAAAAAGTCCTATATCTCTGGAACCATATGGCAAATTTAAAAAGAGAATGCTCATTGGAGCAGCGGTAGTAAAATAACATGCAAAACTAACCAATTTTGAGTTGGTGACAGATCCTCTCTAAGGGTTATACCCAAATGAGCAAGTTATCACATATGCACAGAATGATTAATTTTATCGCAGCTACATGAACATTGCAAACGTGTTTTGGAGATGAAGATGGTGGGCATGTTTCGTAGCCAATGCAAATGTCATTGTGAATAAAGGGGGAGAAGATGAGCTGTGGTGATCACTTATTGCAAAAAGTGGATCCTATGTTATTGATCAAAAGCTTTGAGAGTAAATGTGTAGAATAAAAATGTAGTTCATCTTCTGACTATACATTATATATAGTCTCTTCAATATCCCAAAAAGAAGTATTATATCATGTAACGCTCAACCCCTAGTGAAGGTGGAGAGCAGAAATTGACCCACTGGACCACAGGATGAACTCGGGGTTACCCTTTCGTGGGAGTGGCTTGACTAAGCACCCGCTGTTAGGCAGTACACCAGGTGCCATTCCCAGGGCAATAACCGGGACTATGGCAGCTAAGCGGAGCAGGATAACAGCAGTAAAGGTAGGTTAGACACTACAGAGCAGGACAAGAGGCACAGTCTGGATGAGGGAATGACAGGATGGGTAGAATCAGGTAAGGAACTTCTTGTACGGGTCATCAGGCTACAAGTCACCAGGCACGGGACATCTGGCACAGGACATCGAACACAGGGTGCAACTGGGACAGAACCTCAGAAGGAACTCCAGTCATCAGAGTCCAGATCATCAGGCACAAAACTCCGGTAGTTAGGGTCCAGGTCAACAGCCACAGAACATATAGCATGGGACATCGGACACAGGGTGCAGCTGGGACAGGACCTCAGAAGGAACTCTGGTCATCAGGGTTCAGGTCATCAGGCACGGCACTCCAGTCGTCAGGGTTCAGGTCATTGCACACAGGTGGAGCTGGGACAACTGAGGTAGACAGGATGACAGGTGCAGCCTGGACAGCTGAAGCAGACAGGAGAACAGATAATGGACAATGGGTGAACAGGAGATTATGCACAACCGGAGGTATAAACAATAATAAGAAATGTATACTTATACTTTACTACTCTGTGTTCTATCCTAACTGGCCTCCACTAATGGGACACTGCTCTCTAACTGCAGAGGCCTGCACTAAACCCTAACCAGGGCACACAAGTTCAGACTCACGGAATCGTCCGAAGAAACGGTCCTCTCTCAGGGCACATAGTCCATTTGTGTGCACTTCTCTGGGGCCAAATAGAAGCAGCTTTTCTTCTCTTTGGTACGGTTCAGCTGGTCTCATCCGGGTGATGTCTTCACCTGGGTGGGGAACTGACTGAGCAAACCCTGGGATTTTTTCTCAGGCAACATCCCGCTTTTTCCCTCAGCAGCTGTGGTACAACCACTGCTCATACTCTTTCCTGTTCGCTCTGCCTCTCAGGTATGTTTTCCAGCACTTTCTCTGCAGAGCTACAGTTAGGTCCAGAAATATTTGGACAGTGACACAATTTTCGCGAGTTGGGCTCTGCATGCCACCACATTGGATTTGAAATTAAACCTCTACAACAGAATTCAAGTGCAGATTGTAACGTTTAATTTGAAGGTTTGAACAAAAATATCTGATAGAAATTGTAGGAATTGTACACATTTCTTTACAAACACTCCACATTTTAGGAGGTCAAAAGAAATTGGACAAATAAACCAAACCCAAACAAAATATTTTTATTTTCAATATTTTGTTGCGAATCCTTTGGAGGCAATCACTGCCTTAAGTCTGGAACCCATGGACATCACCAAACGCTGGGTTTCCTCCTTCTTAATGCTTTGCCAGGCCTTTACAGCCGCAGCCTTCAGGTCTTGCTTGTTTGTGGGTCTTTCCGTCTTAAGACTGGATTTGAGCAAGTGAAATGCATGCTCAATTGGGTTAAGATCTGGTGATTGACTTGGCCATTGCAGAATGTTCCACTTTTTTGCACTCATGAACTCCTGGGTAGCTTTGGCTGTATGCTTGGGGTCATTGTCCATCTGTACTATGAAGCGCCGTCCGATCAACTTTGCGGCATTTGGCTGAATCTGGGCTGAAAGTATATCCCGGTACACTTCAGAATTCATCCGGCTACTCTTGTCTGCTGTTATGTCATCAATAAACACAAGTGACCCAGTGCCATTGAAAGCCATGCATGCCCATGCCATCACGTTGCCTCCACCATGTTTTACAGAGGATGTGGTGTGCCTTGGATCATGTGCCGTTCCCTTTCTTCTCCAAACTTTTTTCTTCCCATCATTCTGATACAGGTTGATCTTTGTCTCATCTGTCCATAGAATACTTTTCCAGAACTGAGCTGGCTTCATGAGGTGTTTTTCAGCAAATTTAACTCTGGCCTGTCTATTTTTGGAATTGATGAATGGTTTGCATCTAGATGTGAACCCTTTGTATTTACTTTCATGGAGTCTTCTCTTTACTGTTGACTTAGAGACAGATACACCTACTTCACTGAGAGTGTTCTGGACTTCAGTTGATGTTGTGAACGGGTTCTTCTTCACCAAAGAAAGTATGCAGCGATCATCCACCACTGTTGTCATCCGTGGACGCCCAGGCCTTTTTGAGTTCCCAAGCTCACCAGTCAATTCCTTTTTTCTCAGAATGTACCCGACTGTTGATTTTGCTACTCCAAGCATGTCTGCTACCTCTCTGATGGATTTTTTCTTTTTTTTCAGCCTCAGGATGTTCTGCTTCACCTCAATTGAGAGTTCCTTAGACCGCATGTTGTCTGGTCACAGCAACAGCTTCCAAATGCAAAACCACACACCTGTAATCAACCCTAGACCTTTTAACTACTTCATTGATTACAGGTTAACGAGGGAGATGCCTTCAGAGTTAATTGCAGCCCTTAGAGTCCCTTGTCCAATTACTTTTGGTCCCTTGAAAAAGAGGAGGCTATGCATTACAGAGCTATGATTCCTAAACCCTTTCTCCGATTTGGATGTGAAAACTCTCATATTGCAGCTGGGAGTGTGCACTTTCAGCCCATATTATATATATAATTGTATTTCTGAACATGTTTTTGTAAACAGCTAAAATAACAAAACTTGTGTCACTGTCCAAATATTTCTGGCCCTGACTGTAAACCTCACACACAGTCACAGAAGGAAAGGCATGGGCCAATCCATTACAAACACCAGGGGAGCCCTGTTCCCTTAGATGTGTCGCGGGCGGAGGGGCCGCGCTCGCTACGCTCGGGTCCGGGGCTTCTGCTGCTGCTCGGTGGCTCGAGCGGTGGGCCGGACCCGGGGACTCGAGCAGCGCTCCTCGCCCACGAGTGAAAAGGGGGTGGTTTGTTGGGGGAGATAGTTCGTGACGCCACCCACAGGTCGTGGTGATTATTAGCACCACCACTGCTGGTGACGGGGATCCCGGGAGAGATGGTAGGGAGCAACTAGGATGTTGTCCCCTCCGTGGGTAGGGGGTTGGTGATCCCAGGACCCGCTGGTGATACGGGGAGGCAGGGTAGCTGGGGTGCAGGGTTGCGGAGGTAGCGCGGCGTGGTGCCGGATGGCACTGGTGTACTCACTCAGACACAGATGCACAGAGTCTCTGGTAAACCAAACGGCTGGATGGACGGGTCCCGCAGCCGGCTGCAGTGTCTCTGCTCTCCCCGGACGGCTGATGGTGGCTGTCTTTCCCTGCACCTTTGTAGACTGTGTTGACTCCAATGGTTTCCCAACGGTAGTCCGCTCTCCGGCGTATATGTACCGAAGGAGCCCGTTTTGCCTGCAGGCGCTGGCCCTTGAATCCCTAGCCTATGGCGGTGGCTTTCTATCCTCACGGTGTGGACGGTTGCCTTCTGTCGGGTCTTGGGTGTTGGGGAACCCCGGGGGGTTCCGGTCACTATCTGATTCGACCGTTGTCGGCGGCTCCTAGACTGGTCGGGGTCTGATGGCCCTGCCTTTGTGCTTAGCTTCACTCCGCTCCCCGGTTCGGTACCGGCGGGCCACCGCCCGACCCCGGTCCTACGGTTCCACAGAGGTCCACTAACTCCTGCAGACGGCCACCACTGTCTGCCGACCTTGCTGACAGTGCCTGGGCTCCTACCCAGACACCAGGAGTTTCTGCACTCCAAACTCGACTCCTACTTCCACTCAACTCCACAACTGAACTAGACTGACTGCTTTTTCCCGCCTCCAGGCCTGTGAACTCCTCGGTGGGTGGGGCCAACCGCCTGGCTCCACCTCACCTGGTGTGGACATCAGACCCTGGAGGGAGGCAACAAGGATTTCTGTTTGGCTGTTGTTGCCTAACCAGGGAGTGGGTGTGTGTGGTGTTATGTCTGTGACTACCTGGCTAGTCCAGGGCGTCACAGATGCACAGTACATTCAAGTCTCTCATAGTGGTTACACTCCTACACATGCCTCCTCTTAAAAGGGACAGGACCCGCACACACACCCCCTAAGCTGGAGACCAGGAAATCTCGCACAGCAAGCACAGGGCTTGGGGCCTAGGTGGGAGCTGGAGACCCACACACATGTGGGCATCTGCAGGGGGGGTGAACCGGGGACTGTACCACATGGGAGCAATGAAGGGATGCAGACGACCACAAAACACATAGGGGGCCATGGGGGGGGGGCAAGCCGAGGACCACACAACATAAAAATGGCCGTGCGGGAGTGCACTACACGTGGGCGGCCATTAGGGGAACAGAGGACCATGCAGCATGAGGATGACAGTGCGGAAGTACAAAGGACCACACAACACGTGTGTGGCCATGCAGGTAGGCAGAGAATGTGGATGGCCATGCAGGGAAGAGGAGAGTACAGTGACAATGGCGCTAGGACACTGCGGAGCGTCACCGCAATTAGGAAAGCCAGACTTACATACCGCCATTGAATATTAGAAACATTGTAGTTGTATTCAGCATACGGTCTGTTTTAGAAATCACATGTAATGTTGTGTTATGGAGTTTGTTTCCCACAATCATTTCCCACAATAATTTTATTGTTTCCACTTAATATTTAGTAAGTTTTTACATATTTCCTTATACATTTGGTTGACCATGACCTTACCACATCACCAGTGATTTTCCTGATGGAAACTTTCCCATCTGCTTTCATGTGTATGACTGTCCTAGAAGACAGCTTTTTCTTGGACCAACTTTTGTCATTGGTGTCTGTACAATTTCAGAATTGCATCTTACGAGATATCCTTTACTACAGCAAGGGAGCAACATTTTGGCAAACATATAGCCCATCTAGTTTCTTCTACCATTTCCAGTTTGATGGGTGTGCACCATCCAATTTGTGCTGCCCCTCACAGCATGCTGCGCATTTTCCTCAGGCCAATTTGGCATGAGAAAAAAAGGTATAACATTGGACCAAGAGCTATATGATAAAACATCAGATAGCACTCGTCCGATTTATACGTTAAGGTGAGCAAGCTCTAATAGTTTTCCTATGGACAAATTTATCCCATCTGAGCTGTGGATTTCTGCAACTTCTCCAGAGTTACCAAGGTTCTCTGGGCTGCCTCTCTAATTAGTGCTCTCTTTGCTTGGGATGTCAGTTTAAGTGGACATGTCTTGGTAGGTTTACAGTTGTACCATAATTCTTCTATTTTTGGATACTAGATTGAAAATTACTCTGTGAAATGTTCCCAGCTTGGGGTATTTTTTTATAACCTAAACCTGCTTTACTCTTCTTCACAACTTTATCCCTGACCAGTTTGGTGTGTTCCTTGGCTTCCATAATGCTATTTGATCCCTAATCTTCTCAAACAAACCTCTAAGGCCTTCGCAGAACATATGTAGTACTGAGAATAAATGACACTTAAGCGGGCTTTACACGCTACGATTTCGCTACAGCGATCTCATTGGGGTCACGGATTTTGTGGCGCACATCCGGCCGCTGTAGCAATGTCGTAGCGTGTGACTTCTAGGAGCGATTTTGGATAGTTACAAAACCGTCCAAAATCGCTCCTTGCTGACATGGGGGTCCGCTGCCAGTTATTGCTGCTGTCGCTGGGGCGAAGTTGATCCTCGTCCCTGTGGCAGCACACATCGCTACGTGTGACGCCGCAGGAACGAGAATCATCTCCTTACTTGCCTCCGGCCACAATGCGGAGGGAAAGAGGTGGGCGGGATGTTATGTCCTGCTCATCTCCGCCCCTCCGCTTTCATTGGGCGGCCGATTAGTGACATCGCTGTGACGCCGAACGGACCGCCCCCTTAGAAAGGAGGCGGTTCGCCGGTCACAGCGATGTCAAAGGGCAGGTAAGTACGTGTGACGGGGGTGCGCGATTTTGTGCGCGATGGGCAGCGATATGCCCGTTGCGCACAAACGATGGGGCCCGGTCTCATGCTAGCGATATCGGGCAGGATATCACAGCATGTAAAGCCACCCTTAGGCCCGTTTCACACGTCTGTGAAAAACAGTGACTTTTTCACTGGCGTGTAAAACACGCACATGTCCCTGCGTGGGTTGTCTAAGTGCAATCCGGGCTCCGTTCTCCGTGGCCCGTGATTGCACTTAGAAAACAACTCACCTGTGCGCGCTCCTGCTGTCCATGGTGCTGATCGCTCCCGCGGTGCAGCATCCGGCCGGCGGTGACCCCCGCAGCAGCTGCTTCCGGGTCGGCTGTGTCGCGCATAATGAATATGCGCGACAATAATGAGCTGGCTCAGAAGCAGCAGGGAGAACGGGCTGCAGAGGACATCGCTGGACACCGGGTGAGTAAAAATGATTTTTATTTTAAAAGTACGTTTTTTTCTGGCACGTGTTTCACGGACCACACCACTGCGTGGTCCGTGGAACATCAGTGATGCCAGAAAAAAATGGACATGTCTCCGTTCGGCAATCACGCACACGCGGGTACGCCACACGGAGACACGTGCAGTGAAAAATCACTGATGTGTGAGCAGCCCCATTCATTATAATGGGTCTGCGTATGTCAGTGATTCTGGTACGTTTAAAAAAAAGCACAAACGTACCAGAATCACTGACGTGTGAAAGAGGCCTTAGGCAGACTCAATTCACTAATTAGGTGACTTCTGGACTTAATTATTCACTCAGGATTTTATTTATGGGTGGCAGACTACATGAGGCTCAATATAAATGCACATATCAATTTTTAGATTTATATATTTAAAATATTTATGGACTCATGTATTATTTACTTTATACTCCACAAATATTTTCTAATTTATGTTGGTATTTGTCCAAAATCACAATAAAACACATTTAAGTTTGTGGGTATAACATGAAATAATGTGGAAAAGTTCATGGAGACTGAATACTTTTTTAAGGCACTGTACTTCTTGGTTAGAGTTAAGCGGGCTTTACACGCTACGACATCGCAAATGCGGAGTCGTTGGGGTCACGGAATTCGTGACGCACATCCGGCCGCATTAGCGATGCCGTTGCGTGTGACATCGATTAGCGATTTTGCATCGTTGCAAAACAGTGAAAAATCGCTAATCGGCGACACGGGGGTCCATTCCCAATTATCGTTCCTTCAGCAGTAACGAGGTTGTTCCTCGTTCCTGCGGCATCACACATCGCTGCGTGTGACGCCGCAGGAGCGAGGAACGTCTCCCTACCTGCCTCCCGGCCGCTATGCGGAAGGAAGGAGGTGGGCGGGATGTTACGTCCCGCTCATCTCCGCCCCTCCGCTGCGATTGGGCGGCGGTTAAGTGACGTCGCTGTGACGCCGCACGGACCGCCCCCTTAGAAAGGAGGCGGTTCGCCGGTCACAGCGACGTCGCCGGACAGGTAAGTATGTGTGACGGCTCTGGGCGATGTTGTGCGCCACGGGCAGCGATATGCCCGTGTCGCGCAACAGATGGGGGCGGGTACGCACACTAGCGATATCGGGACCGATATCGCAGTGTGTAAAGTAGCCTTTAGTCAGCACAGTAGTTAGTGGTGAAGAGAGTGAAGCCAGTCACAGCGAGTGTGACAGCTAAGGCCACATACATGGTGTGTGTGCAAGGAAGAGATTGTCTGAGCTAACAAGCCCTGAAAATGTATTGCATAAACTGGCAGCCTGCATCTTAAGGGTATGTGCTCATGCTGCATTTTTGCTGTGTTTTTTCATGTTTTTTCTTGCAGATTTTAATCAATACTCCAAGGAAAAACGCATCCCAGCAAAGTCTATGAGAATCCTGACTTGCCGTGCACATTTTCAGAATTTTTCATTGTAGATTTTGGTGCAGAAAAAATCTGCAGCGTGTCAATTCTTTCTGTTTTTTTTTTTTTAGATATAATCCACTGCAGTGCTCGAGCTTGATCACTTGAGTGGATTATATCACTCCAGCATGGTGTGTGAGGCTCGATAACTCGGGGTTGTGATGGTGATGACCCAGAGTTGCCATGGCAGCGATCGGGTCCCTGTGATCGCATTCCAGGGACCTGATCGCCAGAGAGGTAAATGATTCCTCTCCCCGCCTCCTAAGGGCGGCTTTGCACGTTGCGACATTGCACGTGCGATGTCGATGGGGTCAAATCGAAAGTGACGCACATCCGGCGTCGCAGTCGATATCGCAACGTGTAAAACCTTTTTGATACGATGAACGAGCGCAAAAGCGTCGTTATCGTATCATCGCTGCAGCCTCCGACATTTCCATAATGCCGGTGCAGCGACAGGTGCGATGTTGTTCCTCGTTCCTGCGGCAGCACACATCGCTGTGTGTGAAGCCGCAGGAGCGAGGAACATCTCCTACCTGCCGCAAACTGCAATAAGAAGGACGGAGGTGGGCGGGATGTTTACATCCTGCTCATCTCCGCCCCTCCGCTTCAATTGGCCGCCTGCCGTGTGACGTCGCTGTGACGCCGCACGACCCGCCCCCTAAGGAAGGAGGCGGGTCGCCGGCCAGAGGGACGTCGCATGGCAGGTATGTGCATGTGAAGCTGCCGTAGCGATAATAATCGCTACGGCAGCTTTCACTAGATATCGCACGTGCGACAGGGGCGGGACTATCGCTGCAGCATCGGTAACACATTGTTACCGATGTCGCAACGTGCAAAGCCCGCCTAAGTGCTGTGATTGCATTGATTGCATCATTCAGGGGGTTAAGCTACCAGTAGTGGTGCAGGGATCGCTCCGGGCAGTGAGGGCCGGGTCCCAGCTGTAAGATCAGCCAGAGACCCGGCAGCGATCGTGGGGGTACAAAGCATGACAAATGCATGGATAAAAAAATGCATGTTTTTCCTGCCAAAACATGCAGTTTTTTTGTGCAGAAAATCTGCGCATAAATCTGGTATGTGGGCACATACCCTAATACAGCCAGAACATCCTGGATTCTGGGAAGAAGATCCTGTAAAAGAGCTCAGTTGCAGTGAGAGCTCAAGGAGTTATATTTGGCTGTGGCTATCCCTGAGACAGCAAAGGTGAAGTGGAGCTGAAGAGGCAACATGTAGGCTGAACCTAGAAGTCTTAGTGAAGAAATACTGGACATGCTATGGATGGCGTATTAAAAGCAAGGCATGTCATATTAAAAGCAAGGCATGCTATATTGCTGTAATGCTGTTAACAAGGAGTGCACAGACAAAGTTTGGACACGAAGAGAGGCATGAAAATAGGACCCAGTTCAGAGTTACAACTTGGCGTGGTAACTGGGCACAAGTAAATTTGACCATTTTTATTTGCTAAGTGACTCATTTTTTTCCCAAAAAATTGTTCATGTTTTCTTGGCAGTAATGCATATTCACCTTCCTATGTTCACCATTTACATCAGGGGTCTCAAACTCAGCTAGGTGCATGGGCCGCATATAGAAAAAAAAAATTGAGGGGGGCCGCATTATTAGCAGGACAAAGTGAACATTTTTAATGAATCCATGTTTTTTTTTCCATACATCTTTGATCACTTTTTAAACATTTTTCGCTTGTTTATTATAACAAACGTGCACTTTTTTGTAAAGTTTATATACAGAAAAGCATTTTTAATGTAAAAAAAAAGTCATGCTTTAGGATTTTTTTTTTTGTACATTTTATCACCTTCTTGTAATTGTTTTACAACTAGCAGCATCATATAGTAATCTTAGCCAACATCTTGTAGTAATGTGCCCATGCTGCAGTAATGTCCCCATCCGTGTGCCCTGTAGTAAGGTGCTCATCCTTGTGGTATTGTGCCCAGTAGTATTCTGCTCATCCTTGTAGTATGTGCCCAGTAGTATAGTGCCCATCCTTGTGCCCTGTAGTATTGTGCCCAGTAATATTGTTCCAATCCTTGTAGTATTGTGCCCATCCTTGTAGTATTGTGCCCAGTAATATTGTGCCCATCCTTGTAGTATTGTGCCCATCCTTGTAGTATTGTGCTCATCCTTGTAGTATTGTTCTCATACTTGTAGTATTGTGCTCTGTAGTATTGTGGCCATCCCCGTAGTATTGTGGCCATCCCCGCAGTATTGTGGCCATCCCCGTAGTATTGTGGCCATCCCTGTAGTATTCAGCCCATCCCTGTAGTATTGTGGCCATCCCTGTAGTATTCTGCTCATCCTTGTAGTATTGTGCTCTGTAGTATTGTGGCCATCCCTGTAGTATTGTGCTCTGTAGTATTCTGCCCATCCCTGTAATACTTTGCCTACCCTTGTAGTATTGTGGCCATCTCTGTAGTATTCTGCCCATCCCTGTAGCATTGTGGCCATCCCTGTAGTATTGAGCCCATTACTGTAATATTGTGGCAATCCCTGTAGTATTCAGCCCATCCCTGTAGTATTGTGGCCATCTCTGTAGCATTCAGCCCATCCCTGTAGTATTGTGGCCATCCCTGTAGTATTCAGCCCATCCCTGTAGTATTCTGCCCATCCCTGTAGTATTGTGGCCATCCCTGTAGTATTCAGCCCATCCCTGTAATATTCTGCCCACCCTTGTAGTATTGTGGCCATCCCTGTAATATTCTGCCCATCCCTGTAATATTCTGCCCACCCTTGTAGTATTGTGGCCATCCCTGTAGTATTCTGCCCATCCCTGTAATATTCTGCCCACCCTTGTAGTATTGTGGCCAACCCTGTAATATTCTGCCCACCCTTGTAATATTCTGCCCACCCTTGTAGTATTGTGGCCATCCCCGTAGTATTGTGGCCATCCCCGCAGTATTGTGGCCATCCCCGTAGTATTGTGGCCTTCCCTGTAGTATTCAGCCCATCCCTGTAGTATTGTGGTCATCCCTGTAGTATTCTGCTCATCCTTGTAGTATTGTGCTCTGTAGTATTGTGGCCATCCCTGTAGTATTGTGCTCTGTAGTATTCTGCCCATCCCTGTAATACTTTGCCTACCCTTGTAGTATTGTGGCCATCCCTGTAGTATTGAGCCCATTGCTGTAATATTGTGGCAATCCCTGTAGTATTCAGTCCATCCCTGTAGTATTGTGGCCATCCCTGTAGCATTCAGCCCATCCCTGTAGTATTTTGGCCATCCCTGTATTATTCAGCCCATTCCTGTAGTATTGTGGCCATCCCTGTAGTATTCAGCCCATCCCTGTAGTATTGTGGCCATCCCTGTAGCATTCTGCCCATCCCTGTAGTATTGTGGCCATCCCTGTAGTATTGTGGCCATCCCTGTAGTATTGTGGCCATCCCTGTAGTATTCAGCCCATCCCTGTAGTATTGTGGCCATCCCTGTAGCATTCAGCCCATCCCTGTAGTATTGTGGCCATCCCTGTAGCATTCAGCCCATCCCTGTAGTATTCAGCCCATCCCTGTAGTATTGTGGCCATCCCTGTAGCATTCAGCCCATCCCTGTAGTATTCTGCCCATCCCTGTAGTATTGTGGCCATCCCTGTAGTATTCAGCCCATCCCTGTAATATTCTGCCCACCCTTGTAGTATTGTGGCCATCCCTGTAATATTCTGCCCATCCCTGTAATATTCTACCCACCCTTGTAGTATTGTGGCCATCCCTGTAGTATTCTGCCCATCCCTGTAATATTCTGCCCACCCTTGTAGTATTGTGGCCATCCCTGTAATATTCTGCCCACCCTTGTAATATTCTGCCCACCCTTGTAGTATTGTGGCCATCCCTGTAGTATTCTGCCCACCCTTGTAATATTCTGCCCACCCTTGTAGTATTGTGGCCATCCCTGTAGCATTCAGCCCATCCCTGTAGTATTCTGACCATCCCTGTAATATTCTGCCCACCCTTGTATATTGTGGCCATCCCTGTAATATTCTGCCCACCCTTGTAGTATTCTGCCCATCCTTTAGTAATACGCAAACAAAAAAAAAATTCTCCTCACCTTTCCCTGCGTGCCCACGATCAGTACTTGCAGAGTTTTGGATGCAGCATGCTTCAGCTGCTTCCAAAACCCTGCTATGTACGGTAAAAGCACAGTGGGCATGGGATTTCTAAAAACCCCATGCCCACTATGCATGTACGGCCCGCAGTGAAAACGGAACTGCGGTGCGGCTTCCAGAGGCCGCAGCATGTGAATTTATGCTGCAGAGTCGGACGTGTCCTCCCTAGGCAGAGCACAGCGAGGAGACCGGAGCACTCCAAACCCTCATCGCGGGCACGGGCAGCTGCGGTCTCCTAAGGAGGAGACTTGCGGCCCCACTGACCAGGACCCGCTGTGTCCAGGACGCAGCGAGTTCCTGATCTTGAGCACGTACCTTACCTGCTTGTTGCGGCCCGTGACGAACGCGGCTCTATGCAGAGGGTCAGCGCTGGCAGGAACTTCACTGCATTTGAATCCATTTGCGCTGCCGCGCAGAGGAGCTGTGTCTGGACCAATGGCTGCTACCTGCCAATCAGATGCAAGGAAATGACGTCGCTGTATGACGTCACCTCCTTGCATCTGATTGGCAGACAGCAGCAGCAACTGGGATAGAACTGACAGCTCCTTGCGCGGCACCGCAGATGGATTCAAATGCAGTAAAGTTCCTGCCGACCCTCAGCATAGAGCCGCGATTGTCACGGGGTCTGCAGGCCGCAACAAACAGCCTCAGGGGCCGCATGCGGCCCGCGACCCGCGTGTTTGAGACCCCTGATTTATATGGTGGAGGCATAAAAATGATATTAAGACCCAGTCGAGAGTTACACCTTGGTGTGGGAACTGGGCACAAGTAAATTTCGCCATTTTTATTTGCTAAGTAACTCAAGTTTTTTTTTGTTTTTTTTTTAAAAAAACTATCTTTTCTTGGCAGGAATGCATATTCACATTCTAATGTTCATCATTTACATCCTTCCGTTTTTTCTCCTTCCCTTTACTTGAGTGCAACTGTTATTTTGAAAACCCAAAAGAAATTATCTCAGAAAATTAGAATATTATATAAGACCAGCTGAAAAAATAATTTTAAACTCAAATGTTAGCCTACTAAAAAGTCTGTACAGTAAATGCACTCAATACTTGGTCAGGGCTCCTTTTGCATGAAATACTGCATCAATGCGGCGTGGCATGGAGGTGATCAGCCTGTGCCACTGCTGAGGTGTTATGGATCCCCAGGTTGCTTTGATAGCAGCCTTCAGCTCTTCTGCATTGTTGGGTCAGGTGTCTCTCATAGATTCTCTATGGGGTTTAAGTCAGGTGAGTTTGCTGGCCAATCAAGCACAGTGATACTGTGGTTATTAAACGAGGCATTGGTACTTTTGGCAGTGTGGACAGGTGCCAAGTCCTGCTGAAAAATGAAATTTTCATCTCTAAAAAGCTTGTTGGCAGAGAGAAGCATGAAGTGCTCTAAAATTTCCTGGGAGACGGCTAAAATATATCTTTGTACCGTGTTAGCCAGTAGAGATAAAAAATTGTTTAAAAGAACTGAAGTCCTCAGTGGTTGATACCTTTTAATGGCTAACTGAAAAGATGGTAATAATGGCAAGCTTTCGAGACTATTCAGGTCTCTTCATCAGGCTCTGTATAACACAAAATCTGAAGAGTCACATATTTATACACAACAGGACATAGAATAGTGCAGTAAAAAAAACCCAAACAAGTTATATGAAAGAGAACTCTCACTATGGCAGGGGAGCAAACTGTTGTGGCCATAAATATTGCTGCAGTTCAGTGTGAAAGTTTTATTGTCATCTGATTAGGGTCTGGCCCAGGGCTGTGATGCGCTCGGATGGTCAGAGTAGCACATCTCTTAACTGATGTAAAAAGACATGAATCCATGAGACACATTCATTCCTGCTCTGAATGTGTCAAAGGTCATCATAAGTTTGTACTCTCATAGTCTCCTATCTCTCTGGGACTTGAAATTCCCTTTCAATACCAGCAATTTCATGTCCACGATGCTGTGGTCGGGGTTACAGACAGGGGCGTAACGATCGCGGTCGCAGAGGTTGCCACTGCGACCGGGCCCGCAGGGTTATAGGGGCCCGGCAGCCGCTCTGCAGAGCCGGCTGCCGGGCCCCTATGTGTAGTTCCACTATGTAGTGGCCGACTGCGCGACCGTTAGGGGGCCGGCCTGTGAGTCAGGGGGGGCGGGACCCGGTGTCAGCAGGGGGCAGAGGGGCCCCTGACCTGGAGAGGCCACCAGGCGTTCCTGACCTACTGCAGAGGAGATGTGCTCCTGCACGGCAGACGGAAACCATCCCTACCAGGACCTGCGATGATGTCACGCCCATGTGACTGTGTGGGAGGAGACACAGGATGCCGGGGAGAAAGCAGGAGAAGATACTCCGAACACATGAGTGGTAATGAGAAAAGAGGGGACATGAGGGGGAGGGGCTGCAGGGTGAGTGGCATATGAGGGCTGCAGACTGTGACAGAAGCATGTGAAGGGTGCAGAGTGTTTGAGAGGGGTAAGTTGGGGTACGGGCAGGGTGAGATATGTGGGTCAGGGTGTGTGTGTGATATGGGGGTGCAGGCTGTATGGGGAGCAGGATGTGTGACATATGGGGGCAGGGGCATAACTACCGCAGTCGCAGGGGTCAGAAGGAGCTGAGAGGTACTTGTTTTTTTATTTTGCTGGCTGCATGACACATATAGGCCCGGGGAAGCTGCCTGCATGACACATGGATGCCCTGGTGGGGCTGGCTGGCAGGCTGCATTACACATAGAAGCCCTGGGGGCTGGCTGCATGACACATGGAGGCCCTGGGGGGGCTGGCTGCATGACACATGGAGGCCTGGGGGGGGCTGGCTGCATGACACATGGAGGCCCTGGGGGGGGCTGGCTGCATGACACATGGAGGCCCTGGGGGGGCTGGCTGCAAGACACATGGAGGCCCTGGGGGGGCTGGCTGCATGACACATGGAGGCCCTGGGGGGGCTGGCTGCATGACACATGGAGGCCCTGGGGGGGCTGGCTGCATGACACATGGAGGCCCTGGGGGGGCTGGCTGCATGACACCTGGGGGGGGGCTGGCTGCATGACACCTGGGGGGGGCTGGCTGCATGACACATGGAGGCCCTGGGGGGGCTGGCTGCATGACACATGGAGGCCCTGGGGGGGCTGGCTGCATGACACATGGAGGTCCTGGGGGCTGGCTGCATGACACATGGAGGCCCTGGGGGGGCTGGCTGCATGACACATGGAGGCCCTGGGGGGGCTGGCTGCATGACACATGGAGGCCCTGGGGGGGCTGGCTACATGACACATGGAGGCCCTGGGGGCTGGCTGCATGACACATGGAGGCCCTGGGGGGGGCTGGCTGCATGACACATGGAGGCCCTGGGGGGGATGGCTGCATGACACATGGAGGCCCTGGGGGGGCTGGCTGCATGACACCTGGGGGGGGGCTGGCTGCATGACACATGGAGGCCCTGGGGGGGCTGGCTGCATGACACATGGAGGCCCTGGGGGGGCCGGCTGCATGACACATGGAGGTCCTGGGGAAGCTGGCTGCATGACACATGGAGGCCCTGGGGGGGCTGGCTGCATGACACATGGAGACCCTGGGGGGGCTGGCTGCATGACACATAAAGGCCCTGGGGGGGGCTGGCTGCATGACACATGAAGACCCTGGGGGGGCTGGCTGCATGACACATAGAGGCCCTGGGGGGGGCTGGCTGCATGACACATGGAGACCCTGGGGGGGCTGGCTGCATGACACATGGAGGCCCTGGGGGGGCTGGCTGCATGACACATGGAGGCCCTGGGGGGGCTGGCTGCATGACACATGGAGGCCCTGGGGGGGCTGGCTACATGACACATGGAGGCCCTGGGGGCTGGCTGCATGACACATGGAGGCCCTGGGGGGGGCTGGCTGCATGACACATGGAGGCCTTGGGGGGGATGGCTGCATGACACATGGAGGCCCTGGGGGGGCTGGCTGCATGACACCTGGGGGGGCTGGCTGCATGACACATGGAGGCCCTGGGGGGGCCGGCTGCATGACACATGGAGGCCCTGGGGGGGCCGGCTGCATGACACATGGAGGTCCTGGGGAAGCTGGCTGCATGACACATGGAGGCCCTGGGGGGGCTGGCTGCATGACACATGGAGACCCTGGGGGGGCTGGCTGCATGACACATAGAGGCCCTGGGGGGGGCTGGCTGCATGACACATGGAGACCCTGGGGGGGCTGGCTGCATGACACATAGAGGCCCTGGGGGGGGGCTGGCTGCATGACACATGGAGACCCTGGGGGGGCTGGCTGCATGACACATAGAGGCCCTGGGGGGGGGCTGGCTGCATGACGCATAGAGGCCCTGGGGGGCTGGCTGCATGACACATATAGGCCCGGGGGAAGCTGGCTGCATTACACATGGAGGCCCTGGTGGGGCTGGCTGCATGACACCTGGTGGGGCTGGCTGCATGACACATGGAGGCCCTGGTGGGACTGGCTGCATAATACATGGAGGCCTGGGGGTGCTGGCTGCATGATACATGGAGGTCTATGGGACTGCATAATAAACATGAAGGACACCTTATACATAGACTATAGCAGCGCATTATACATGGAGGTCTATGGGGCTGCATTATAATACATATAGGACTATGGGGGCTACATTATAATATATGGAGGACTATGGAGGCTACCTTACACATGGTCTGTGGGGGTGCATTATAAAGCATGGGGGACTGTGGTGCAGTATAAAATATGGAGAACTATGGGAAATGCATTATAATACATGGAGGACTATGGGGGTGCATTCTAATATATAAAGGGTTATGTGGGACCCTTTATACTATATGGAAGGCTATGTGGGGGCCATTATAGTATTTGGAGAACTATATATGAGGGAGGAAAAAGATACAAGTATGGGATGGGAATGTTTTGTGCTGAGGGAAAAGGGCTCTTTCCCATGCTCTTCTATACATCTCTCAGCACCCAGCTTTCCCATGCTCTGCTATACATCTCTCAGCACCCAGCTTTCCCATGCTCTGCTATACATCTCTCAGCACCCAGCTTTCCCATGCTCTGCTATACATCTCTCAGCACCCAGCTTTCCCATCCTCTGCTATACATCTCTCAGCACCCAGCTTTCCCATGCTCTGCTATACATCTCTCAGCACCCAGCTTTCCCATGCTCTGCTATACATCTCTCAGCACCCAGCTTTCCCATGCTCTGCTATACATCTCTCAGCACCCAGCTTTCCCATGCTCTGCTATACATCTCTCAGCACCCAGCTTTCCCATGCTCTGCTATACATCTCTCAGCACCCAGCTTTCCCATGCTCTGCTATACATCTCTCAGCACCCAGCTTTCCCATGCTCTGCTATACATCTCTCAGCACCCAGCTTTCCCATGCTCTGCTATACATCTCTCAGCACCCAGCTTTCCCATGATGCTCTGCTATACATCTCTCAGCACCCAGCTTTCCCATGATCTGCTATACATCTCTCAGCACCCAGCTTTCCCATGCTCTGCTATACATCTCTCAGCACCCAGCTTTCCCATGATCTGCTATACATCTCTCAGCACCCAGCTTTCCCATGCTCTGATATGGGAAAGCTGGGTGCTGAGGGAAAGATGTATGACAGAGCATGGGAAAGCAGGGTGCTGATAGAGGGATTTTAGATCAGGGGAAACCTGGGTGCTGTGGGTAAAAGCCAAGTGTCAGCATCATTATCCCGTACCCTAAGTGTTGTGTACATGGAGGGGGGCCCCGGTCCAAAGTTTGCACCAGGGCCCATCAAACTCTAGTTACGCCACTGGTTACAGAAATGTTTGGCCACAGGTAGATCTATTCTTTTTTACTTAATTGTGTGGCGGTGAGAATTCATCCTTGTCCTGAGCTTCTGTCCTGTCTCCCCTACATACAGACCCCCAGTTGGACATTTGGTACATATAATTAAGTACACCACATTGGTTGTGGTGCAGCTGAAGGTACCTGGGATCTTGTAGTCCTGGTGTGATCTGGGAATCTTTATCTTGTCCTTTGTCAATATAAATGGACAAGTCTTACATTTTTTCTGGTTGCAGGGAAATGTTCCTGTTGTTGTTGGAGAGGATAGGGAGCTTCTGACAATGATGCTTCTTAGATTTGGGGGCTGTCTAAAACACAGAAGTTGGGGGTCTGGAAAAATAGGTTTTAATCGGGCATCTTTTTGCAGTAATGGTTGTAGTTTCCGTGCAGCTCCTCTAAACACCTCCAGATGTGGATTGTAGGTGACTACAAGAGGGTCCCGATTGTTTTCTTCTTTAGTTTTATAATGTAGGAGATGGTTTCTTGATATTCTGGTGGCTCTTGTAATCTGGTTTTCAATTGTTCTTGGGTGGTAGCCTTGATTCAAAAAGGTCTTTCTGAGGCCCTCAAGGTGATTGTCTATCTGTACTGTTGGAACATATCCGATTGTACCTGATGGCCTGGCTGTATACAATAGAGTTTTTTATGTGTTTTGGATGAAAACTGTCCCATTTCAAGTATGTTGGACGGTCAATTGGCTTCTTGTACAGGGATGTCTCTATTTCATTGTTCCGTAGTTTAATGATGGTGTCCAAGAAGTTGATTTCCGTGCAGGAGTAGTTGAGTGTTAGGTTGATGGTGGGATGAAACTGATTAAAGTGTTCATGGAAGGTCTTCAGCTGCTGCTTAGACTCTGTCCAGATGATTAAAATATCGTCAATGTAACGGTAGTAGGCCAGAGGCCTGATAGGACAAGAGGATAAAAAGTCACTTTCAAGCTTGGCCATGAAAAGATTTGCATATTGTGGTGCCATTTTGCTTTCCATTGCAGTCCCAGTCTCCTGTAGATATATGTTATTGTCAAATGCAAAGTAATTATGGGTGAGGATGAATTTTTGTAAGCTTCACTACAGAATCGGCATCAGTTCCTGTATTTTCCAGGAAAAGTTTGCAGGCATTTAATCCATCCTGGTGTGGAATATTCGAGTACAAGGATTCCACATCCATGGTAGCAAGGATGGTTCCCTCTGGAAGAGGACCTATTGCTGATAGTTTTTTCAATAGGTCAGTAGTGTCCTGGATGTAGCTGGTTGTATCCCTTACCAAGGGTTTTTAAGGATACCCTCTACCCATCCAGAGACTTGTTCAGTGAAGGTGCCCACACATTAAATGATAAAGACGGTAGACGGCTGCGCTGACTTTGGTCTTGATAAAACACAGTGGATCTACACCCGCAGATGACATGGCTCACCAAAACCATCACTGATTGTGCAAACTTCACACCAGACCTCAAGCAGCTTGGATTGTGGCCTCTCCACTCTTCCTCCAGGCTCTGGGACCTTAATTTCGAAATGAAATGAAAAATTTACTTTCATCTGAAAACAACGTCTTGGACCACTGAACAACAGTCCAGTTCTTTTTCTCCTTGACCCAGGTAAGACGCTTCTGGCATTGTCTATTGGTCATGAGTGGCTTGACACAAGGAATGTGACAGTTGTAGCCCATGTCCTGGATTCGTCTGTGTATGGTGACTTTTGAAGCACTGACTCCAGCAGCAGTGCACTCCTTGTGAATCTCCCCCAAATATTTGAATGGCCTTTTCTTAATCCTATCAAGGCTGCGGTTATCCCGGTTGCTTGTGCACCTTTTTCAACCACACGTTTTCCTTCTACTCAACTTTCCATTACTATGCTTGGATACAGCACTCTGTGAACAGCCAGATTCTTTAGCATGACCTTTTGTGGCTTACCCTCCTTGTGGAGTGTGTCAATGACTGCCTTCTGGACATCTGTCAAGTCAGCAGTCTTCCCCTTGATTGTGTACCAACTGAACCAGACTAAGGGACCATTTTAAATGCTTAGTAAGGCTTTGCAGGTGTTTTGTGGTAATTATTCTAATTTTCTTAGGCAATGACTTTTGGGTTTTCATTGGCTGTAAGCCACTCTGTTTGTAATGACTCTATATATTATATGCGTGTTCCCCTTTTTGTATTGAATTACTGAAATAAATTAACTTTTTGACTATATTCTAATTTATTGAGATTCACCTATATATATGGTATAGAGAAACCAAGGAAAAAATTGTGAAAACATACCCTGCTGTAACTAAATAAAAGCATAGTGCATATAAACATAGGGTACTTTAGTAAACACTGTTTTTGATCAAAAAAAGCATAAAGCTATCCCACCAAATGTCAAGGTGTACTCAGTTGGGATAGTACCTACACTCTCTAATATTAAAACCTTACCATGGGTCTAAAATAGGCCTCAATGTGGCTAAGGGCTGAGAGCGACCGGGTCCCAACAGGACACACACAGTCAGGGGGATTCACAAAATGAAATGTCCAGCTCGCTGAGAAGGGGGCCACTCCCTGTTTGTACTGAATAAAAAAAAACTACATAAAAACAAAAAAGTGAGCCGGAGTATGAGATGGTATACATGGAACTTGTGAGACCATGTTCACATTGGCCATGAGACAAATAGAAACCAAGGAAAAATTTGTGAAAACATACCCTGCTGTAACTAAATAAAAGCATAGTGCATATAAACTCCGGCTCACTTTTTTGTTTTTATGTAGTTTTTTTGTATTCAGCACAAACAGGGAGTGGCCCCCTTCTCAGCGAGCTGGACATTTCATTTTGTGAATCCCTCTGACTGTGTGTGTCCTGTTGGGACCCAGTCGCTCTCAGCCCTTAGCCACATTGAGGCCTATTTTAGACCCATGGTAAGGTTTTAATATTAGAGAGTGTAGGTACTATCCCAACTGGGTACACCTTGACGTTTGGTGGGATAGCTTTGCTTTTTTTGATCAAAAACAGTGTTTACTAATTACCCTATGTTTATATGCACTATGCTTTTATTTAGTTACAGCAGGGTATGTTTTTGTCGCGGGCGGGGAGGAGGGTGTCAGCACACCACGCTCACCCCTTCTGCTCGGGTCCGGCGGCTGCTGCTCAGTGGTGGCTCGAGCGGTGGGCCGAATCCCGGGGGTTTCTCGAGCGGCACTCCTCGCCCGTGAGTGAAAGGGGTTGGTTGGGTGTGGGGATTGTTTATTGTCCGTGACGCCACCCACGGTTGTGGTGATTTCACCACCGCTGCTCAATACGGGGATCCCGGGGATGGTGATGCGGAGCAGCCAGGTGTTGTGTTGCCCCTCCGTGGGTAGGGGTTGGTGATCCCGGGGCCCGGTGATGGCTTGGGGGTTGCAGGGCCTGGTGGGCGCAGGGACGCGGGGGCAGTGCTGTGCCTTGCGGCACTGTGGTACTCACTCAGCCTGAGACGTCGACACAGTTTTTACGGTAAACCAAACGGCTGGTAAGACGGTCCCACGGACGGCTGCACTTGCTCTCCCGGTAGGTGACGGTGATGTCCCTTTTCCTAGCACCTTGGTGTACTTGTTGGTTGCGATGGGTCCCCACCGGTAACCCGCTCCCCGGCTTCAAGCTGGACCGGAGGAGCTCTACTCTTTGCCCGCAGGCGCTGGCCCTAAGAAACTGGTGCCTTGGCGGTGGCGGTGTCTCTCTTAGACTGGCTGGGCTGTTGCCTTCAATCGGGACTTGGTTGTTGGGGGATCTACGTCCCCTTCACTGACGGATTCGGCAAATTATGGTGACTCCAAGCCTTGTCGGGGTCCGAGAGGCCCCTGCCCTGGTGCTGACTGTCCTTCGGAACACTGCTCCAGACCACCGGGCACACAGCCTACGGGGTCCTTCCAGGAACTTCCAAACGGTCCCCCTTCAGACAGTCACCGCCGTTGCTGACCTTGCTGACCTGCCCTGCACTCAGCTGGACTCTTCAGGCTTTGCACACTCTTTCTGTTCTGTCACCACTCCTGCTTTCCTCCTTTACTACTTTTCTTCCTTCACTTTCACTTAGCTGTTTACTTTAGCCCTGTCTGGGCTACTCCTCCACTCCTTCCACTTCCTCCTCCCTGACTAGACTGCCTGGTACTTCCCGCCTCCAGAGCTGTGAACTCCTCGGTGGGCGGAGCCAACCGCCTGGCCCACCCCCTGGTGTGAATCATCAGTCTCTGGAGGAAGGCAACAAGGATTTTTGGTTAGCTTAGATGTTCCTACCTGGGATGTAGGGTGTGGTGGTGTGTGACCTGTGTCCCCTGGCTTGCCCAGGGCGACACATTCTCCCTTAGCAAAATGCAGACCGTCCGCGGGCTGCCGTCCAACACCGGTTTTATTTTTCTGTAAAAGATAACATGGTAAAATAATAACATATGTACATTTTTAATAACTCTTCCCTTACGGGAGGCACTTTTACTTTAACGTTGCATAACGGTTTACGGTTACGGTTTCCGCTCTCTCCCACCCAAGCAACCTGGCCCTGATGCTGCCCCTAAAGCCCAGGCAGCACCCCTTGACCCACAGTCCAGCACATGGTACCCGAGCGGGATCTGTCCTTCCCTCCAGAGGGTAGCCACCGGTTCCTTTGGTGGCTGGGCCCCAGCCTGCTCCGCTGAGGGCCCTCCCTCCAACCTGCCTCTCCGGAGGCGGCATTGCGGAAAACGGTAATGGCAAACAACATATTTACAAGCCACTTAACGTTTGTGGGTGCCCTGCAAGTTCACGGGCTTGTCCATGGATAGTTCCCATGCAATAAACTTTTTAAACGGTCCCTACGGGGACAACGGTGCCGGCTCCAGCCGGTTGCAAATCACAAAGCAAATCAGGTAATGTACTCGGTATCATTTTCATCATTCTTTCAAACTTTTCAACAACAAACAAACACTCTTTACATCCCTGACCCCTTTACTCACAGAACGGTCTCCCTGTACCTAAGTGGAGGTCTACCTAGGTTGGAACGGGTGGACCTTCGGGGACCGATGTCAGTGGTGCTAGACAGTGGGGTAGAGGAAACAATCGGTTCCTCCTCCCTGCTATAGTGTGGAGCAGGCGGAGATGTAGGGGAGCTGAGTACAGGTTCATCCCTGGGCACTGGCACTGGTTCTGGCTCACGGTTAACCGCTTCCACTACTTCTTCATCCACGGGTTGTGGGAACAGTATCACTGGAAGAATCACCGCGCCGTTCTGTGTAGGCCAGTTTGCTGGGAAGTCACCCATTACAGTGTGGATTACCTCTGCTGCCTTCTCTGCTGGTGGAGGAACCGGTACTTCAGCCTCTGCCTCCAACGCTGGGGGGCACCTTTTTAGATGGTCCCGGGAGACTGTGGCCAGGGTGCCCCCTTGGTCACAACTGATCTGGTAGGCCTTCCCATCTCCCCATTCTGTGGGTTGTATGACGTAAGGGACTTGCTCCCACTGATCATGAGCTTGTGGGCCTTCCTCTTCCGTTTCAGCACTACATCTCCTGACTGGAAAGGACCCGCGGACACCTTCTGATTGAACCGGTGCTCCTGCTGTTCTCGACTTCCACTGAGGTTTTTCTCCACATACTCCTGGATTTGCCGGTATTGTGCTCTCCTCCGACTTTCCCACTCCGCCGTCGAAGGGAGTGCTTCTGGGGCCTCCAACCCCATCTCCAGGTCCACCGGCAGGCGACCAGGCCGAGCCCTCATCAGATACGCTGGGGTGCACTTCGTCGAGCTAGAGGGGATATTATTGTACATGTCGACCAAGTCGGGTAACTTTTCCGGCCACAGGTTCCGTTCTTCCAGCGGTAGCGTCTTGAGAAGCCCCAGGACCAAGTGGTTCATCTTCTCGCACATGCCGTTGGTTTGGGCGTGGTACGGAGTGGTCCGGATTTTCTTGCAGCCGTACAACTGGCAGAATTCGTGGAACACCTCTGCTTCAAAGGCCGGGCCTTGGTCAGTCAGCACCTTTTCGGGGTACCCATGGGGTCGGCAAAAATAAGCCTGCAACGCTCGAGCAGCAGTTCGACCAGTCAGGTCCTTAACGGGGACTACCACCATAAATCTTGAGTAGTCGTCTACAATGGTCAATGCGTAGGTGTACCCACTTCGGCTAGGGGTGAGCTTGACATGGTCTAGGGCGACCAACTCTAGCGGCTGATGGGTGACTATTGGATGTAAGGGTGCCCTCTGGCTAGTCTCGTCCTTTCTCCTCAGCGTACAAGGACCGCACTCTCGGCACCAGGCTTCCACCGATTCACGCATCCCACTCCAATAGAACCGCTCCCTCAACAGCATCTCCAGCTTCTTCCACCCGAAGTGGCCAGCACCATCATGGTATGCCCGCAGAACAGTAGCGACGTCAGCTTGAGGAATGACCAACTGGCATATTTTCTCATGGGTCTTCGGGTTGATCAGCTCACGGTACAGCATCCCTTGGTGTAGGTAAAGCCGTTTCCGTTCCTTCCACAAGCGTTGGGCTTCGGCTGGAGCGGCAGGGTCTATTCCCGTAGCACCTTGTTCCACCAGAGTCTTGACAAGGCGAACAGCCGGCGCTTGGTCCTGAGCTTCCTGCCACTCTTGACTGGGCCGTGGGTCCAGATCCACTCGTTGCTGATGTACTTGTACCCTCTCAGTAGGCGGCTGGTGAAACGCAGGCAACTCAATCTCCTCGAGGTCGTCATCCTCGCACCCCTCTTCTGACAAATGGGGCATTCGGGAGAGTGCATCCGCATTTATGTTGACGCGACCGGCTCGGTACTTTATGGTGAAATCATAGTTGGCTAGCCGGGCACCCCTTGACCCACAGTCCAGCACATGGTACCCGAGCGGGATCTGTCCTTCCCTCCAGAGGGTAGCCACCGGTTCCTTTGGTGGCTGGGCCCCAGCCTGCTCCGCTGAGGGCCCTCCCTCCAACCTGCCTCTCCGGAGGCGGCATTGCGGAAAACGGTAATGGCAAACAACATATTTACAAGCCACTTAACGTTTGTGGGTGCCCTGCAAGTTCACGGGCTTGTCCATGGATAGTTCCCATGCAATAAACTTTTTAAACGGTCCCTACGGGGACAACGGTGCCGGCTCCAGCCGGTTGCAAATCACAAAGCAAATCAGGTAATGTACTCGGTATCATTTTCATCATTCTTTCAAACTTTTCAACAACAAACAAACACTCTTTACATCCCTGACCCCTTTACTCACAGAACGGTCTCCCTGTACCTAAGTGGAGGTCTACCTAGGTTGGAACGGGTGGACCTTCGGGGACCGATGTCAGTGGTGCTAGACAGTGGGGTAGAGGAAACAATCGGTTCCTCCTCCCTGCTATAGTGTGGAGCAGGCGGAGATGTAGGGGAGCTGAGTACAGGTTCATCCCTGGGCACTGGCACTGGTTCTGGCTCACGGTTAACCGCTTCCACTACTTCTTCATCCACGGGTTGTGGGAACAGTATCACTGGAAGAATCACCGCGCCGTTCTGTGTAGGCCAGTTTGCTGGGAAGTCACCCATTACAGTGTGGATTACCTCTGCTGCCTTCTCTCCTGGTGGAGGAACCGGTACTTCAGCCTCTGCCTCCAACGCTGGGGGGCACCTTTTTAGATGGTCCCGGGAGACTGTGGCCAGGGTGCCCCCTTGGTCACAACTGATCTGGTAGGCCTTCCCATCTCCCCATTCTGTGGGTTGTATGACGTAAGGGACTTGCTCCCACTGATCATGAGCTTGTGGGCCTTCCTCTTCCGTTTCAGCACTACATCTCCTGACTGGAAAGGACCCGCGGACACCTTCTGATTGAACCGGTGCTCCTGCTGTTCTCGACTTCCACTGAGGTTTTTCTCCACATACTCCTGGATTTGCCGGTATTGTGCTCTCCTCCGACTTTCCCACTCCGCCGTCGAAGGGAGTGCTTCTGGGGCCTCCAACCCCATCTCCAGGTCCACCGGCAGGCGACCAGGCCGAGCCCTCATCAGATACGCTGGGGTGCACTTCGTCGAGCTAGAGGGGATATTATTGTACATGTCGACCAAGTCGGGTAACTTTTCCGGCCACAGGTTCCGTTCTTCCAGCGGTAGCGTCTTGAGAAGCCCCAGGACCAAGTGGTTCATCTTCTCGCACATGCCGTTGGTTTGGGCGTGGTACGGAGTGGTCCGGATTTTCTTGCAGCCGTACAACTGGCAGAATTCGTGGAACACCTCTGCTTCAAAGGCCGGGCCTTGGTCAGTCAGCACCTTTTCGGGGTACCCATGGGGTCGGCAAAAATAAGCCTGCAACGCTCGAGCAGCAGTTCGACCAGTCAGGTCCTTAACGGGGACTACCACCATAAATCTTGAGTAGTGGTCTACAATGGTCAATGCGTAGGTGTACCCACTTCGGCTAGGGGTGAGCTTGACATGGTCTAGGGCGACCAACTCTAGCGGCTGATGGGTGACTATTGGATGTAAGGGTGCCCTCTGGCTAGTCTCGTCCTTTCTCCTCAGCGTACAAGGACCGCACTCTCGGCACCAGGCTTCCACCGATTCACGCATCCCACTCCAATAGAACCGCTCCCTCAACAGCATCTCCAGCTTCTTCCACCCGAAGTGGCCAGCACCATCATGGTATGCCCGCAGAACAGTAGCGACGTCAGCTTGAGGAATGACCAACTGGCATATTTTCTCATGGGTCTTCGGGTTGATCAGCTCACGGTACAGCATCCCTTGGTGTAGGTAAAGCCGTTTCCGTTCCTTCCACAAGCGTTGGGCTTTGGCTGGAGCGGCAGGGTCTATTCCCGTAGCACCTTGTTCCACCAGAGTCTTGACAAGGCGAACAGCCGGCGCTTGGTCCTGAGCTTCCTGCCACTCTTGACTGGGCCGTGGGTCCAGATCCACTCGTTGCTGATGTACTTGTACCCTCTCAGTAGGCGGCTGGTGAAACGCAGGCAACTCAATCTCCTCGAGGTCGTCATCCTCGCACCCCTCTTCTGACAAATGGGGCATTCGGGAGAGTGCATCCGCATTTATGTTGACGCGACCGGCTCGGTACTTTATGGTGAAATCATAGTTGGCTAGCCGGGCTACCCACCGCTGCTCCAGCGCGCCCAACTTGGCCGTGTTCAGGTGAGTCAGCGGATTGTTGTCCGTAAACGCGGTGAATGTTGCTGCCGCCAAGTAGTGGCGGAACCGCTCCGTGATAGCCCACACCAACGCCAATAGCTCGAGCTTGAAGGAGCTGTAGTTCTCAGGGTTCCTTTCGGTCGGCCGGAGTTTTCGGCTGGCATAGGCAATCACCTTCTCCTTTCCATCCTGGACCTGGGATAGGACCGCTCCTAGCCCCACGTTACTGGCGTCCGTGTGGAGGATGAACGGGCGCCCATAATCAGGGTACGCCAGGACCTCTTCTCCGGTCAAGGCCGCCTTCAACTGGCAAAAGGACTCCTCATGCTTGTCCTCCCACGACAGTGGGGCTCCAATGGGTCTACCACCTTTGGTCTGTCCCACGAGGAGGTCTTGCATGGGGGCAGCCATCTTCGTGTACCCCTTTATAAAGCGCCGATAGTACCCCACCAGACCCAGAAACTGCCTTACTTCCCTCACTGTAGTTGGTCTCGGCCAGCTCTGGATGGCAGTAATCTTCTCAGGGTCGGGGGCGACACCATTCGCACTCACCACATGCCCTAGATACTGCACCTGGGGTTTCAGCAGGTGGCATTTAGAGGGCTTCAATTTCATCCCATACTTGGCAAGGGACGCGAACACCTCGGCCAGGTGCTCCAGATGGGCCTCATACGTCTGGGAATAAACAATCACATCATCCAAGTACAACAGGACGGTCTCGAAGTTTAAATGTCCCAGACAGCACTCCATCAGCCGTTGAAAGATTCCGGGGGCATTGCACAGTCCAAACGGCATGCTATTGAATTCGCAGAGCCCCATCGGGGTGGTGAAGGCGGTCTTCTCCCGGTCCTCTGGGGCCACGGCCACTTGCCAGTATCCGCTGGTGAGGTCAAGGGTCGAGAAGTAGTTTGCAGTTCTCAGTGCAGCCAAAGACTCTTCAATACGAGGTAATGGATAGGCATCTTTATGGGTTATCTGGTTGATCTTCCGGTAGTCCACACACATCCGCATGGTACCATCCTTCTTCTTGACCAGTACCAACGGAGCGGCCCAGGGACTACAGCTGTCCCGAATAACCCCTGCCTCCTTCATATTCCTCAACATATCTTTGGCACACTGGTAATGTGCAGGGGGAATAGGTCTATACCTCTCTTTGATAGGGGGATGTTCACCGGTGGGGATGTGGTGTTGGACCCCCTTGATCTGGCCAAAGTCTAGGGGGTGCTTACTGAAAACCTGTTCGTACTCCTGCACCACCCTGTATACCCCTGCCCTGTGATGTGTAGGGGTATCGTCAGTGCCTACATGTAACTGTTGATGCCACTCCTTTGTCTCCCCCTGGGGTGGGGAAGTGCTGGTGGTAGGTGGGAGTGTGGATGGACTGGCTTCATGGATAGTGTGAGGGTCCAGGGTGAGCAGCTTGGCAATGGTGGCATACCGGGGAAGCCTGACTTCTTCCTCTCCACAGTTCAGCACTCTCACAGGCACTCTCCCTTTCTTCACATCCACCACCCCTCGGGCGGCCATTACAGTGGGCCAGTGCTCGGAAGGCATGGGCTCCATCATCGCAGGGTAGTCACGCCCCTGAGGCCCTACTGCTGCCCTACACCAGATCATCATCTCGCTCCTAGGGGGCACAGTCAATGGAGCAACATCCATCACTCTCACTCCACCAATCTCCCCTCCTGTTGAGCTTACATGCTGGCGGTACATCAGGGCTCGGATCTCACGCTGCACAGCGCTCTGCCGGCTCCCTACCGCTGTGGCGGCCAGCTGTTGTAATAGGGTTAACACATCAGCCATGCAGTGCTCCATCACATTGGTTCCCAGCACTATTTTCGGGTTATGATCACTGGGTTCATTCATGATCACAATCATACCCTGGTGTTGCAGTTCAGCTTGCCCCACTGTCATAGCTACTTGTTTATACCCCACCTGGGTCAATGGAAGTCCATTAGCGGCAATCAACGTTATACTACTGTCTGGGGGCGCCAGCTCGTCTATGGCCCAATACTGCTGGTACAACGTGTACGGTATGGTAGTTACCTGTGATCCAGTGTCCAAGAGAGCCATCACTGGTATGCCGTCCACAGCCACGGGGATGATAGGGCGGGCCCCGATATATCGGTCTCGCCATTCCGGGGGGCCACGATGTTCTACTCCTGAGGATTGGCCCGGGGCCCCAGGGGTTGCTCGTTTAACGGGCACTGTCGAAAGTAATGACCAGGCTTACGGCACTTGTAGCAGATTGGAGGTCTGCTCCGCGGGTTATTAGCACTTCTCCGCTGCATCCAGGGAACATCCTCGGGGCTGTCAGCAAGCTGTATCTGTGCTGGAGGCTGAGATCTGGTCAGAGGTTGTAGTGCAGCAAGGATCTTGGCGAGGTCTCCGTCCATGCGACGGACCTGGGCTGCCAGTTCTTCCACTGTGCTGCTTGGGGCTGCAGGTATTGGAGAGGTTGGTTTGGCTGAGGCCGCCACAACGGGAGCCGTCTCGACGGGCCACGGGGCGGGTTCCATAACTTCGGCAGCTGGGGGCTGTAGTGCTTTAATGGCCCGCTCCTTTAACACAGCAAAGTCCACATCAGGGTGTTCCAAGGCCCACAGCCGGAGTTGTTTACGATCCTCAGGGGACCTCATCCCCTGCGCAAATTGCTCCACTAACATCTTGTTGCTATCCGCCTCACTAATAGGGTTCACCCGCTTCAGCGTGCGGAGGGCGGTCTGCAGACGTAGAGCATAGTCCCGAATGCTATCCCCAGCTCGTTGCCGGCACTGGTAAAACTGCATCCTCAGCTCAGCTTCAGTCCGGGTCTCGAAGGCAGTCTGTAGCTTCTCAAAGATGGTGGCTACAGAGAGCCGGTCCCCCTCGGCCCAGGTCTCCGCTTCCTGCTCCGCCGCACCGGTTAACTGGCCTAGCACTATCGCTGCACGTTGCTTATCAGTCAGGGGGTACAGCTCTAGCAACGGGTTAAGCTTTTTCCGGAAGGCCTGTAGGGCATCCGGTTTCCCATCATACTGCGGTAGCCAGGCAGCTCCGGTCGCATAGGGCAAGGAGAATGGCATGACCTGAGCGAGCGCGGGGGCCGCGGCACCTCCCGCCGGTGCGGCCGGGACCTGGGCAGGCCCATTCCCATCCGCGGGTGCCGCTGCGGCTGCGACCACCGTTCCTCCAGCGGCTCCGTCGGGCGCAGACATCTTGTTTCCGTCCCCCTTAGCTCTTTCCGGCCCCTCCTCTCTCGGGGCGGGGTTTTGGCCTTCGCGCCTCTACTACTCGAGAAGACGCTCGAGCGGGAACTTTTCGCGCCAAAGATGGCGGCTTCTGAAATTTTTCTGCCAGATATCTTCGGCGGTAACAAGGTGCACCTCTACCAAACGGCAGAGCGGTAAGATCCTGTTCGTGACGCCAAGTTGTCGCGGGCGGGGAGGAGGGTGTCAGCACACTACGCTCACCCCTTCTGCTCGGGTCCGGCGGCTGCTGCTCAGTGGTGGCTCGAGCGGTGGGCCGGATCCCGGGGGTTTCTCAAGCGGCACTCCTCGCCCGTGAGTGAAAGGGGTTGGTTGGGTGTGGGGATTGTTTATTGTCCGTGACGCCACCCACGGTTGTGGTGATTTCACCACCGCTGCTCAATACGGGGATCCCGGGGATGGTGATGCGGAGCAGCCAGGTGTTGTGTTGCCCCTCCGTGGGTAGGGGTTGGTGATCCCGGGGCCCGGTGATGGCTTGGGGGGTGCAGGGCCTGGTGGGCGCAGGGACGCGGGGGCAGCGCTGTGCCTTGCGGCACTGTGGTACTCACTCAGCCTGAGACGTCGACACAGTTTTTACGGTAAACCAAACGGCTGGTAAGACGGTCCCACGGACGGCTGCACTTGCTCTCCCGGTAGGTGACGGTGATGTCCCTTTTCCTAGCACCTTGGTGTACTTGTTGGTTGCGATGGGTCCCCACCGGTAACCCGCTCCCCGGCTTCAAGCTGGACCGGAGGAGCTCTACTCTTTGCCTGCAGGCGCTGGCCCTAAGAAACTGGTGCCTTGGCGGTGGCGGTGTCTCTCTTAGACTGGCTGGGCTGTTGCCTTCAATCGGGACTTGGTTGTTGGGGGATCTACGTCCCCTTCACTGACGGATTCGGCAAATTATGGCGACTCCAAGCCTTGCCGGGGTCCGAGAGGCCCCTGCCCTGGTGCTGACTGTCCTTCGGAACACTGCTCCAGACCACCGGGCACACAGCCTACGGGGTCCTTCCAGGAACTTCCAAACGGTCCCCCTTCAGACAGTCACCGCCGTTGCTGACCTTGCTGACCTGCCCTGCACTCAGCTGGACTCTTCAGGCTTTGCACACTCTTTCTGTTCTGTCACCACTCCTGCTTTCCTCCTTTACTACTTTTCTTCCTTCACTTTCACTTAGCTGTTTACTTTAGCCCTGTCTGGGCTACTCCTCCACTCCTTCCACTTCCTCCTCCCTGACTAGACTGCCTGGTACTTCCCGCCTCCAGAGCTGTGAACTCCTCGGTGGGCGGAGCCAACCGCCTGGCCCACCCCCTGGTGTGAATCATCAGTCTCTGGAGGAAGGCAACAAGGATTTTTGGTTAGCTTAGATGTTCCTACCTGGGATGTAGGGTGTGGTGGTGTGTGACCTGTGTCCCCTGGCTTGCCCAGGGCGACACATTTTCACAATTTTTTCCTTTGTTTCTCTTTGTCTCATGGCCAGTGTGAACATGGTCTCACAAGTTCCATGTATACCATCTCATACTCCGGCTCACTTTTTTGTTTTTATGTAGTTTTTTTGTATTCAGTACAAACAGGGAGTGGCCCCCTTCTCAGCGAGCTGGACATTTCATTTTGTGAATCCCCCTGACTGTGTGTGTCCTGTTGGGACCCGGTCGCTCTCAGCCCTTAGCCACATTGAGGCCTACTTTAGACCCATGGTAAGGTTTTAATATTAGAGAGTGTAGGTACTATCCCAACTGGGTACACCTTGACATTTGGTGGGATAGCTTTATGCTTTCTTTGATCAAAAACAGTGTTTACTAAGTACCCTATGTTTATATGCACTATGCTTTTATTTAGTTACAGCAGGGTATGTTTTCACAATTTTTTCCTTGGTTTCTCTTTGTCTCATGGCCAGTGTGAACATGGTCTCACAAGTTCCATGTATACCATCTCATACTCCGGCTCACTTTTTTGTTTTTTATATATATATATATATATATATATATATATATATATATATATATATATATATATATATATATATATATATGGTATGTACAATATATACAGTAATATGGAAAAGTTTGGGCACCCCTATTAATGTTAACCTTTTTTCTTTATAAAAATTTGGGTTTTTGCAACAGTTATTTCAGTTTTACATATATATATATTCATATATAACTGATGGACTGAGTAATATTTCTGGATTGAAATGAGGTTTATTGTACTAACAGAAAATGTGCAATCTGCATTTAAACAAAATTTGACCGGTGCAAAAGTATGGGTGCCCTTATCAATTTCTTGATTTGAACACTCCTAACTACTTTTTACTGACTTACTAAAGCACTAAATTGGTTTTGTAAACTCATTGAGCTTTGAACTTCATAGGCAGGTGTATCCAATCAGAGAAGAAGAATGGTGAGAACAGTCAAGGACAATCCACAGACCACCTCCAAAGACCTGCAGCATCATCTTGCTGCAGATGGTGTCAATGTGTATGCTTTTGCATACCTCAAACTTTTCCATATGACTGTACGTACATCAATTTATACTAAATAAGTTATAGGTATTTGGCCTCCTGTCCTTGCTGTCAACTTTTCACCCCACCTGGAAGATGTTAGCTTGGTTCTTGCTTGTCCCCCACAACTCGGGGAATTCCACGCACATTCCTACATTTGCCCTAGGAAGAAAGATGGTCAGATAATACTAGTATTAGAAATTTTTTACGATGGGACAGCTCACAAATGTCAACAGCTCACAACATAACCATCAAATAGTTAGATCCACAGCTAGACATGTTTCTCTGCATTCCATGGCTCTGTTAAAACTGTCAGACAGTTGTAATGGAATACACAGGTACATAATTATAATCATTCACAAACCCAGATCTTTGGTGCACTTATGGTAGTGGTCTTGGGCCACCATAATTGCCAGAATACAATGATGAGATATTACAACTTTCCTAATTTGTAAATACACAAAGATATTCCATCAGAAAAAGGTATTGTGACTAGTTACTGAATAACGAGTGCTATTCCAGTATTCGTCACAGGAGCTCGGGAGATGGAAGAGCACAGTACACCCAGATAGCTTAGGACTCTATAGAGCTCAAGAACAGACCCATAGAGAAAGGAAAGAATCTACCAGAACCAGCTCCTAGACCTTAGCCATACCCAGATCCTTATAAATATCAAGCCCTATTCCTCTGTCTTCCTCCGCTTACACCCTAACCATTTCTTATACCCCAAAACTTCTTTGTGTTATATACCTGAGTCCCTTTAGGAGCAGGGACAGTTAGTATTGTCTCATGAGGGAGATTGCTTGTGTTAGTGTGTGCCTTTATAAGTGGGTAAGGGAAAGTACTTTTATTGGTATTTTTCTATATATTGCAATCCGGAATAATTTAGTATATAGATTTCATAATGATTCGTATTTGTTTGACGTTCTAACATTATACAGATTTATTGTGATTTCTTTTTAGTCAATAGACTTGTTATGTTTTATTATTATAATAAAGTGTCATGAATCAGTGAACGCACAAGCCCTACGACAAGATCAAAGTAACATAAATATTTTAGTACAAGGAGAAAGAAGGGAATTAGTCGATATGTAATTGTTGTATTTCAGCCACATTGGACGATTTTCGAGAATAAACCGCTTTTTAAGGTCAGTCCACAGCATCTCAATTGGATTAAGGTCAGGACTTTGACTAGGCCACTGCAAAATTTTACTTTAATATTTCTTAAACCATTCAGAGGTGAACTTGCTGGCGTGTTCTGGATCATTGTTGTGCCGCCCCCATGCCAGCAGCCGGCGCTGCTCGGATCCAGATCTGCTGCATGGCTCGAGGGATCCTCCAGACCCGGGGGTCATGCGGACACGCCGAATGAAAAGGGGGACGTAGTTGTACGGCCTTGACCGTATTCGGTTCGTGACGCCACCCACGGTGTGTGGTGAAGTGGGATACCACCGCTGCTGTTGTGGGATACCCAGGGGAGATGTAATGGCAAAAAAAACGAATATAGATAACAAGGTAGAGTATACTTGACAAAACCGAAAATTCCTTTTACCTAAAATCACAATATTTATTGAACATATATGCCACAGACAGAGTACATACAAACATAAAATTGGATTAAATTATCACTGACAAGAAGGCGAGAAAACTTTTCCCTTCCTCACCCTTCCTTACAAACGGAGGTCGGCGTTCTAATTGGTAATAACGCCCCCGTTCCACGTCGACTGATGTCCTCTCCTGACCCTCCACTCACTTTCAAAAGGACATAGAGTGTGTCTAAATAGCAGTGGGTAAGGTGTAACACCAAAGAAAAGAGCCCACAAAATTATGAACACACATTAAATTGTGCAGAAGAGAGATGTGTCCGTCACTAATTATCTGTCATAAACTAGTGGGGATCGGTCAGACTATGTCATCCAGTCGACATGCAATAAAATTACAGATACATTATTGACTTAAGCTGTTATTTGTCCAGGATTCACCCTACGCGTTTCGCCCCATAATTAGGAAAAAGGGGCTCATCAGGGGTATAACAGCATGGATCCTTGAAACATACAGCTTCAGACCTAGAATAGAACAAAGGATTTGTTTTGTCTCAGACCAAAAAGAAAAGAAAAAACTGTTGTGATTATCACAATATCGCATAAACACTGACCATTATAAACTTGGACCGTTAGATACTATGATACGTCCACCAAAGAACAGTGATACAATCACCACTTCATGCACCTAGCAATCAAAAAATGAAGGGGCATTTTTATATAGATATTAAAGCAAGCTCTTCAGAATATATATATATCTATTTGAGGAACAACATAACAATACTAATAATGGTCCAATACCTGATACAAAGGTTGCCAAGCATACAGTCTGAATAGGGTTCAGGCCAAATTGCCACCACAGACGATATCCACACGTCCAGACAGTGTGTCACAAGAAATAAATAAGCAACCCTAATAAAAAATCAGATTATATAAACCAATTACAACCATCCTCAATTAGGCACCAAAGAATTAATGTGCACCCCGTCAGCCTGCTAGTGAAAGATAGTACTCAGTGCCCAAGACATAACACCACCCATGATGTATAGATCACAACAGGGAACATACATACCCAGGTTTTTCAGAGGACAACAATATTATAAGCAGAGTCCTAGGATAGCATTAAAGCCCTCTGTAATACCAATCATACGGAAAAAGTGTTGGCAAAATCTGATATTTTCACCTAAGCACATACATATACAAATAAGCACGAACAGCAGAACCATATTCCATAAAGAAAACAAAGTACCTGAATAGTATCATGGAAACAGTCCCCAGGTAACGATGTGTACTCCATCTGGGTGTTCATTCACTGGCTGATACTCAATATCCCTTTTATGTAGTTGAAAATCGCGCCAAAAAAACGGAAAACACGCCACTTCCTGTCGGGCCGTGCAACCACCAAAATCCACCATCTCTATCCCACGCCGATGGTTCCGGCGTAGGAAAGTTCCTATACATTGCGCGTGCGCGCCAAAACATCTCGCGCATGCGCACCGTGAACAGCAACAGTCATATTGACCGCGTCTGTCAGTGCAACCGCCAGGGAATCCCCGCGGATATTTAGCCCCTGCCGATAGTTCCGGCACAAAACATATTCCCATGCATTACGCAAGTGCGTGGGCACAATAAACACTATGCTCGCGCCGCCGTAAGGCGCGCACGCGCACTCAGATAAACGGAACATGCTGTGAGACACATAAATTACCGATATCTATGTAAATCAAAGAACATATATTAACACCCATAAGCATACATAATATACCATATATGCCAGTCTGGGTAAGTATACAAAAGAAAAAGGAGGTATATATGTTCAATCACAGTTATTTGGAAAGCCTTATATACTGGCAGGTGGCCTATCTCGGTATATATTAAACAGGGAGAGTATGAGCACATAGTCAAAGGAGTAAAGGTACATGAAAGCGGTGCAGGTATATCAATTATTTCATCACAGGTATAGAAGAATATAAATGGCCAGGGGACATACTTAATATATCCACAAGAATATATAGAATTGGTCAATTATAGACAAAGAAGCTTAATCACAAAAAGTCAATAGAAGAGATTACTGATGTTCATGACACTGTTGAGTTACATATATATAATGAGAAAGAACAAAACCCAACCATATAGTGCTGGGATACAATAAAATGTCTCAGTCCACTACAGACCATGATAATATAGAAAAATGGCCAAGTTTCAATTTATCCTATTGTAAAAAGCTAGTATAGCTAATTTGCTAATTTGCTCATTCAGGCCATCAGGGAACACGGACTCCATCCAGAAAATCCATCTGGCCTCCCTCTGTAATAAGATTTTGTCCCAATCACCCTTACGTACGGGTTCGGGGACAGCCTCAATACATTTGAACCTAACACCATCAAAAAGCCCTCCATGTTCTGAGTTAACATGTCTTGCTATCGGGGTATCTCTCTTATTACGGATGTCCCCAAGGTGCTCCCCTATCCGAACACGAAGTTGTCTCTTGGTCTTTCCAACGTAGTTTTTCGGACAGGTACACGTGAAGAGATAAATTACCCCTTGGGTCCTACAATTTGCAAACGATCTGTTTCTATAAACCCTACCAGTCCGCGCACTCCGGAATTCCCTTGAAGGATCAATAAAACAACAGAATTTACAAGACCTGCATTTAAAAGTCCCATGCTCCCTTTGTTGTAACCACGTTGAACCTAGGTTCACGGGAGGAGAAAAATGACTTTTTACAACCAGATCCTTGACGTTGCATCCTCTCCTGAACGTCACTGCAGGATATGGAAAGATGGTTCCCTCCAGATCCGTATCCTGTTGTAGTATGCTCCAATGCTTCCGCAGGATTCTCATGACTTGGGGGTTCTGATCATCGAACGTTGCTATCAACCTAGTTCTAGTCGTTTCTTCCTTCTTATTGGTGTTATGCAGAAGGCTCAATCTATCCGTTCGGGCTGCTTGATTGAAAGCATTACTTATAATTTTTTTCGGGTAACCCCGATCACAGAATCTTTTGGATAATTGGGATGCCTGTCGCTCAAACTCTTGATCATTTGAACAATTTCTGCGAACACGCATAAATTGTCCCTTCGGGATTCCTTTCTTTAAATTAAAGGGATGATAGCTTTCCCATCTGAGAAAGCTATTTGTTGAACTCGGTTTTCTATATAACGTTGTCTCCAGAAGTCCATCGTCACCTTTCTTAATAAAAATATCAAGAAAAGATATTTTGTCCACTCCAATTTCATAAGTGAAACGAAGTCCCAAGTTATTCTTATTTAACTCACCCACAAAAGCCTCAAAGGATCGAACACTACCTGACCAAATCAGCAGCACATCGTCAATGTACCTACCCCAGAAATAAATCTGGGGGTGCCAATTGACTTCCTCATCCCCAAACACCACAGTACTCTCCCACCAACCCAGGAGCAAATTAGCGTATGTGGGAGCACAGGGGCTCCCCATCGCTGTGCCCCTGAGTTGGTGGTAGAATTTGGAATTAAAGAGAAATACGTTACGCGTGAGGATGAATTTCATAAGTTCCACAATAAATTCATTGTGTGCTTTAAACTGATTACCTCTCATTTGCAGGAAGTATTCAATAGCTCTTATTCCTGCTTGATGGGGGATTCTGGTATACAAAGATTCTACATCAATAGATGTAAGGATCATGTCCTTCTCCAAAATTATCCCATCAAGTTTAGTCAAAAGGTCTAACGTGTCCCGTATGTAAGAGGGGAGTGATGTCACGAATGATCTTAAAATACGGTCTACATACGTACTACAATTTTGAGTAAGTGAGTCGACACCTGAGACAATCGGCCTACCCTTTATGGGACTTGTGCCCTTGTGGACCTTAGGCAGGGCATAAAAGGTGGCTAGTTTAGGAAACTTCGGATACAGAAAATCGTATTCAACTGATGAAATCAACTTATCATCCCTGGCTTTCAATAGAAGTCCCCGCAATTCCATTTGATAAGCTGGAGTAGGGTTTTCCTTTAGTTGTTCATAACTCATTCGATCTTTTATTAATGCCTCGCACATACCAACATACACATCGTGGTCCAAGATAACTACGTTTCCTCCTTTATCGGAGGGTTTTATTACCACCGATTTGTTGGACTCAAGATCGTATAATGCCTGCCTTTCATCAGACGTCAAATTGGGTATCGATGCATTTCTTTTGGGATCTATTCTCTTAATCTCTTCTGTAACTACCTTGCAAAAAATGTCAATGGCAGCATAGTCACCCAGTGGGGGGGCCTTTTTGCTAACATTCCTAAGGTCCGTAAAAGGGCCTTCACCCTCGGCTCTCAAACCTTCATTTTCTAATTCAATCAAAATGTCCATATCTTCCAATATATCATGTGAGACACCAAGTTCAAGACACCTCTTATTCTCCACTGATGTAAAGTATTTCCTCCATTTAAGTTTTCTAATGAAGAGATTAATGTCTTTGATCCAATTGAAAGCATCGAACTTTGTTGTCGGTACAAAAGATAACCCCGTTCTTAAAATGTTTTCTTCATTGTGCGATAGCTTATACTTTGACAGATTAACAATTTGCAAATCGTGTTCCCTCCCTGTACACGTATCTATTTTGTGCGATGTTCTCCTCCACTCCTCAGGTTGTACGTGTTTGTACTCGCCTGCTCTAAAAAAGAGGAGGATGAGGCCGAAGATGATGACGCTGGTGGTTTTGGTAAATCGGTGGGAGTTCTGTACCCTTGGTTCTGGTAGCCCTGGTAACCCTGGAATCTCCCCCTTCTCCAATTGTTTGAACCTCTCCATTTTTTCCTAGTATAAGGTTCTCTTGATCTGAGGAATTTATTATCCCTACCTTCTGTGTCAGAAGTCTCGCCGTCAGTGGAAGACAAGTCCGCCGGTACTCTATTCAAAAAGGAGTACGCCTCTTTATCGCGGAAATCTGTAAGATCTCGCAAAAACCTCTTGTGCTTCCTATCCTTGATTGTTGCCCTGAACTTCTCCACAGAGGCCTTAAGTGACAATTCCCTGGTCTTAAAATCAGTCTCGTTTTTCACTTTCAGGGTCTCCGTAATCAGCTCTTGTAATCTAACTGAAGATTTTTCCAATGTCAATTTTTCCTCATCACGTAGTATAGTCATGAACCTAATTGAAGAAGCTATTGACTCCTCTTCCCATTTTTTAAGGAGCTCAGGGGATCTACATCTACTTGCCGGGGTAATCTGAATCCGCAGCCCCCTAGGTACCACTTTTTGTTTAATGTAGTTATCCAAAGATTGGACCTCCCACCAAGATTTAATATTATTTTTATAGGCCACGTAAAGTTGTTCAAATCTATTTTTCAAAGATGGCTGTTGATTACTATATTCATCTGCAGATAATCCGAAAATGCCTCCCGTGCATCATCAAGCCAAGACTGATCGTTTATTGGTCCCGATAGGAAACCAGCCATATCAATTAATACGTAAAAAAACCGAATATAGATAACAAGGTAGAGTATACTTGACAAAACCGAAAATTCCTTTTACCTAAAATCACAATATTTATTGAACATATATGCCACAGACATAGATAACAAGTATACTCTACCTTGTTATCTATATTCGTTTTTTTTACGTATTAATTGATATGGCTGGTTTCCTATCGGGACCAATAAACGATCAGTCTTGGCTTGATGATGCACGGGAGGCATTTTCGGAATTATCTGCAGATGAATATAGTAATCAACAGCCATCTTTGAAAAATAGATTTGAACAACTTTACGTGGCCTATAAAAATAATATTAAATCTTGGTGGGAGGTCCAATCTTTGGATAACTACATTAAACAAAAAGTGGTACCTAGGGGGCTGCGGATTCAGATCACCCCGGCAAGTAGATGTAGATCCCCTGAGCTCCTTAAAAAATGGGAAGAGGAGTCAATAGCTTCTTCAATTAGGTTCATGACTATACTACGTGATGAGGAAAAATTGACATTGGAAAAATCTTCAGTTAGATTACAAGAGCTGATTACGGAGACCCTGAAAGTGAAAAACGAGACTGATTTTAAGACCAGGGAATTGTCACTTAAGGCCTCTGTGGAGAAGTTCAGGGCAACAATCAAGGATAGGAAGCACAAGAGGTTTTTGCGAGATCTTACAGATTTCCGCGATAAAGAGGCGTACTCCTTTTTGAATAGAGTACCGGCGGACTTGTCTTCCACTGACGGCGAGACTTCTGACACAGAAGGTAGGGATAATAAATTCCTCAGATCAAGAGAACCTTATACTAGGAAAAAATGGAGAGGTTCAAACAATTGGAGAAGGGGGAGATTCCAGGGTTACCAGGGCTACCAGAACCAAGGGTACAGAACTCCCACCGATTTACCAAAACCACCAGCGTCATCATCTTCGGCCTCATCCTCCTCTTTTTTAGAGCAGGCGAGTACAAACACGTACAACCTGAGGAGTGGAGGAGAACATCGCACAAAATAGATACGTGTACAGGGAGGGAACACGATTTGCAAATTGTTAATCTGTCAAAGTATAAGCTATCGCACAATGAAGAAAACATTTTAAGAACGGGGTTATCTTTTGTACCGACAACAAAGTTCGATGCTTTCAATTGGATCAAAGACATTAATCTCTTCATTAGAAAACTTAAATGGAGGAAATACTTTACATCAGTGGAGAATAAGAGGTGTCTTGAACTTGGTGTCTCACATGATATATTGGAAGATATGGACATTTTGATTGAATTAGAAAATGAAGGTTTGAGAGCCGAGGGTGAAGGCCCTTTTACGGACCTTAGGAATGTTAGCAAAAAGGCCCCCCCACTGGGTGACTATGCTGCCATTGACATTTTTTGCAAGGTAGTTACAGAAGAGATTAAGAGAATAGATCCCAAAAGAAATGCATCGATACCCAATTTGACGTCTGATGAAAGGCAGGCATTATACGATCTTGAGTCCAACAAATCGGTGGTAATAAAACCCTCCGATAAAGGAGGAAACGTAGTTATCTTGGACCACGATGTGTATGTTGGTATGTGCGAGGCATTAATAAAAGATCGAATGAGTTATGAACAACTAAAGGAAAACCCTACTCCAGCTTATCAAATGGAATTGCGGGGACTTCTATTGAAAGCCAGGGATGATAAGTTGATTTCATCAGTTGAATACGATTTTCTGTATCCGAAGTTTCCTAAACTAGCCACCTTTTATGCCCTGCCTAAGGTCCACAAGGGCACAAGTCCCATAAAGGGTAGGCCGATTGTCTCAGGTGTCGACTCACTTACTCAAAATTGTAGTACGTATGTAGACCGTATTTTAAGATCATTCGTGACATCACTCCCCTCTTACATACGGGACACGTTAGACCTTTTGACTAAGCTTGATGGGATAATTTTGGAGAAGGACATGATCCTTACATCTATTGATGTAGAATCTTTGTATACCAGCATCCCCCATCAAGCAGGAATAAGAGCTATTGAATACTTCCTGCAAATGAGAGGTAATCAGTTTAAAGTACACAATGAATTTATTGTGGAACTTATGAAATTCATCCTCACGCGTAACGTATTTCTCTTTAATTCCAAATTCTACCACCAACTCAGGGGCACAGCGATGGGGAGCCCCTGTGCTCCCACATACGCTAATTTGCTCCTGGGTTGGTGGGAGAGTACTGTGGTGTTTGGGGATGAGGAAGTCAATTGGCACCCCCAGATTTATTTCTGGGGTAGGTACATTGACGATGTGCTGCTGATTTGGTCAGGTAGTGTTCGATCCTTTGAGGCTTTTGTGGGTGAGTTAAATAAGAATAACTTGGGACTTCGTTTCACTTATGAAATTGGAGTGGACAAAATATCTTTTCTTGATATTTTTATTAAGAAAGGTGACGATGGACTTCTGGAGACAACGTTATATAGAAAACCGAGTTCAACAAATAGCTTTCTCAGATGGGAAAGCTATCATCCCTTTAATTTAAAGAAAGGAATCCCGAAGGGACAATTTATGCGTGTTCGCAGAAATTGTTCAAATGATCAAGAGTTTGAGCGACAGGCATCCCAATTATCCAAAAGATTCTGTGATCGGGGTTACCCGAAAAAAATTATAAGTAATGCTTTCAATCAAGCAGCCCGAACGGATAGATTGAGCCTTCTGCATAACACCAATAAGAAGGAAGAAACGACTAGAACTAGGTTGATAGCAACGTTCGATGATCAGAACCCCCAAGTCATGAGAATCCTGCGGAAGCATTGGAGCATACTACAACAGGATACGGATCTGGAGGGAACCATCTTTCCATATCCTGCAGTGACGTTCAGGAGAGGATGCAACGTCAAGGATCTGGTTGTAAAAAGTCATTTTTCTCCTCCCGTGAACCTAGGTTCAACGTGGTTACAACAAAGGGAGCATGGGACTTTTAAATGCAGGTCTTGTAAATTCTGTTGTTTTATTGATCCTTCAAGGGAATTCCGGAGTGCGCGGACTGGTAGGGTTTATAGAAACAGATCGTTTGCAAATTGTAGGACCCAAGGGGTAATTTATCTCTTCACGTGTACGTGTCCGAAAAACTACGTTGGAAAGACCAAGAGACAACTTCGTGTTCGGATAGGGGAGCACATTGGGGACATCCGTAATAAGAGAGATACCCCGATAGCAAGACATGTTAACTCAGAACATGGAGGGCTTTTTGATGGTGTTAGGTTCAAATGTATTGAGGCTGTCCCCGAACCCGTACGTAAGGGTGATTGGGACAAAATCTTATTACAGAGGGAGGCCAGATGGATTTTCTGGATGGAGTCCGTGTTCCCTGATGGCCTGAATGAGCAAATTAGCTATACTAGCTTTTTACAATAGGATAAATTGAAACTTGGCCATTTTTCTATATTATCATGGTCTGTAGTGGACTGAGACATTTTATTGTATCCCAGCACTATATGGTTGGGTTTTGTTCTTTCTCATTATATATATGTAACTCAACAGTGTCATGAACATCAGTAATCTCTTCTATTGACTTTTTGTGATTAAGCTTCTTTGTCTATAATTGACCAATTCTATATATTCTTGTGGATATATTAAGTATGTCCCCTGGCCATTTATATTCTTCTATACCTGTGATGAAATAATTGATATACCTGCACCGCTTTCATGTACCTTTACTCCTTTGACTATGTGCTCATACTCTCCCTGTTTAATATATACCGAGATAGGCCACCTGCCAGTATATAAGGCTTTCCAAATAACTGTGATTGAACATATATACCTCCTTTTTCTTTTGTATACTTACCCAGACTGGCATATATGGTATATTATGTATGCTTATGGGTGTTAATATATGTTCTTTGATTTACATAGATATCGGTAATTTATGTGTCTCACAGCATGTTCCGTTTATCTGAGTGCGCGTGCGCGCCTTACGGCGGCGCGAGCATAGTGTTTATTGTGCCCACGCACTTGCGTAATGCATGGGAATATGTTTTGTGCCGGAACTATCGGCAGGGGCTAAATATCCGCGGGGATTCCCTGGCGGTTGCACTGACAGACGCGGTCAATATGACTGTTGCTGTTCACGGTGCGCATGCGCGAGATGTTTTGGCGCGCACGCGCAATGTATAGGAACTTTCCTACGCCGGAACCATCGGCGTGGGATAGAGATGGTGGATTTTGGTGGTTGCACGGCCCGACAGGAAGTGGCCTGTTTTCCGTTTTTTTGGCGCGATTTTCAACTACATAAAAGGGATATTGAGTATCAGCCAGTGAATGAACACCCAGATGGAGTACACATCGTTACCTGGGGACTGTTTCCATGATACTATTCAGGTACTTTGTTTTCTTTATGGAATATGGTTCTGCTGTTCGTGCTTATTTGTATATGTATGTGCTTAGGTGAAAATATCAGATTTTGCCAACACTTTTTCCGTATGATTGGTATTACAGAGGGCTTTAATGCTATCCTAGGACTCTGCTTATAATATTGTTGTCCTCTGAAAAACCTGGGTATGTATGTTCCCTGTTGTGATCTATACATCATGGGTGGTGTTATGTCTTGGGCACTGAGTACTATCTTTCACTAGCAGGCTGACGGGGTGCACATTAATTCTTTGGTGCCTAATTGAGGATGGTTGTAATTGGTTTATATAATCTGATTTTTTATTAGGGTTGCTTATTTATTTCTTGTGACACACTGTCTGGACGTGTGGATACCGTCTGTGGTGGCAATTTGGCCTGAACCCTATTCAGACTGTATGCTTGGCAACCTTTGTATCAGGTATTGGACCATTATTAGTATTGTTATGTTGTTCCTCAAATAGATATATATATATTCTGAAGAGCTTGCTTTAATATCTATATAAAAATGCCCCTTCATTTTTTGATTGCTAGGTGCATGAAGTGGTGATTGTATCACTGTTCTTTGGTGGACGTATCATAGTATCTAACGGTCCAAGTTTATAATGGTCAGTGTTTATGCGATATTGTGATAATCACAACAGTTTTTTCTTTTCTTTTTGGTCTGAGACAAAACAAATCCTTTGTTCTATTCTAGGTCTGAAGCTGTATGTTTCAAGGATCCATGCTGTTATACCCCTGATGAGCCCCTTTTTCCTAATTATGGGGCGAAACGCGTAGGGTGAATCCTGGACAAATAACAGCTTAAGTCAATAATGTATCTGTAATTTTATTGCATGTCGACTGGATGACATAGTCTGACCGATCCCCACTAGTTTATGACAGATAATTAGTGACGGACACATCTCTCTTCTGCACAATTTAATGTGTGTTCATAATTTTGTGGGCTCTTTTCTTTGGTGTTACACCTTACCCACTGCTATTTAGACACACTCTATGTCCTTTTGAAAGTGAGTGGAGGGTCAGGAGAGGACATCAGTCGACGTGGAACGGGGGCGTTATTACCAATTAGAACGCCGACCTCCGTTTGTAAGGAAGGGTGAGGAAGGGAAAAGTTTTCTCGCCTTCTTGTCAGTGATAATTTAATCCAATTTTATGTTTGTATGTACTCTGTCTGTGGCATATATGTTCAATAAATATTGTGATTTTAGGTAAAAGGAATTTTCGGTTTTGTTGAGATGTAATGGCAGCCGGATGTTAACCCCTCCGTGAGTAGGGATGGTTGCCCGGGGCCCAGTGTCTCTGTGCAGGGTATGGCGATGGCAGGGGCTTGCGCGCCGGGATGGACCAGGGGATGTTTGGTTACTCACAAGTAAAAGAATCACACGAGTCCTTTGGTAAACCAAGGTGCTGGTAGCCGGCCGCCGCTGCCGGTTGTACTCTGGTCCCCCACCCAGGCAGATGGTCGCCGTCTTCTCCTCTGCACTAGTTGTGGTTTTATTTTTAGACTTCTTGGTATGGAACACGGGAGTCCACTCCCAACTTTCTGTGTGCCTGAGGAGCCGTGCCCGCTGATGCTGACCCGTGAGATCTATGGGCCCTGGCGGTTGCCCTATCCTTCTCTGTGGGTGGTTGTCTGCTTTTGGGACTTTGGTTGGGACAGGACCTATAATCCTGCCCTCAATCGGTTGATTAACTAGGCCGTTGGTTCCGGTCCTGGCTTCAGGGTCCGAGTACCCCCTCTGTGCACGGTTTCCGGTTGGGTCTCCGGTGTCGGTACCGGCGGGCTCCAACCCTGCTCCGGTCCTCCTCGGATCTGCCGAGCCGTCTTCCCGTCTCCTGCTGACAGAGACCACCATCTGCCACCTAGCCAAAGGCACCAGGGCTCCGACCCTGGCACCGTTCAACTTGAGCTTCTCCTCTTCTGGAGTTAAACCTAGCTCCAGCCCACACTCCTCTCAACTTGAACTACAGACTTGAACTGTTTGTTTTCCCGCACGGGCTGTCTAGACCCCTAGGTGGGCGTTTCCTAACCGCAGGGTCTACCACTGGTGTGCCTGTCTGACCTGAGGAAGGTGACTAGGGTTTCAGGTCGGCCTAATATGTGACTACCTGGTTTTGCCAGGGCGTCACATTGTTCTGCTGCATAAACCAAGTGCGTTTCAGCTTAAGGTCAGAATTCATGGTTGCATTTACCACAGCAAGTCTTCCATGTCCTGAAGCAGCAAAACAGCCACAGACCATCACACTACCACCACCATATTTTACCGTTGGTATGATGTTCCTTTTCTGAAATGCTATGTTACTACTACAGCAGATGTAATGGGACATACATCTTCCAAAAGAAGGGAATTTTGTTTACTTACCGTAAATTCCTTTTCTTCTAGCTCCTATTGGGAGACCTAGACAATTGGGTGTATAGCTTCTGCCTCCGGAGGCCACACAAAGTATTACACTTTAAAAAGTGTAACCCCTCCCCTCTGCCTATACACCCTCCCGTGGATCACGGGCTCCTCAGTTTTGGTGCAAAAGCAGGAAGGAGAAAACTTATAAATTGGTCTAGGGTAAATGCAATCCGAAGGATGTTCGGAGAACTGCAAACCATGAACCAAAAGAACAATTCAACATGAACAACATGTGTACACAAAAAAACAACCAGCCCGAAGGGCACAGGGGCGGGTGCTGGGTCTCCCAATAGGAGCTAGAAGAAAAGGAATTTACGGTAAGTAAACAAAATTCCCTTCTTCTTTGTCGCTCCATTGGGAGACCCAGACAATTGGGACGTCCAAGAGCAGTCCCTGGGTGGGTAAAAGAATACCTCAATAAAAAAAGCCGAAAAAAACGGCCCCCTCTTACAGGTGGGCAACCGCCGCCTGAAGGACTCGCCTACCTAGACTGGCGTCTGCCGAAGCATAGGTATGCACTTGATAGTGTTTCGTGAAAGTGTGCAGACTAGACCACGTAGCTGCCTGACACACCTGCTGAGCCGTAGCCCGGTGCCGCAATGCCCAGGACGCACCCACGGCTCTGGTAGAATGGGCTTTCAGCCCTGAAGGAAGCGGAAGCCCAGAAGAACGGTAGGCTTCGAGAATCGGTTCCTTGGTCCACCGAGCCAAGGTTGACTTGGAAGCCTGCGAGCCCTTACGCTGGCCAGCGACAAGGACAAAGAGCGCATCTGAGCGACGCAGGGGCGCCGTGCGAGACACGTAGAGCCGGAGTGCTCTCACAAGATCCAAAGAGTGCAAATCCTTTTCACACTGGTGAATTGGACTAGGGCAAAATGAAGGCAAGGAGATATCCTGATTGAGATGAAAAGGGGATACCACCTTAGGGAGAAATTCCGGGACCGGACGCAGAACCACCTTATCCTGGTGAAACACCAGGAAGGGGGCTTTGCATGACAGCGCTGCTAGCTCAGACACTCTCCGAAGTGATGTGACTGCCACTAGGAAGGCCACCTTCTGCGAAAGACGTGATAGAGAGACATCCCGCAGCGGCTCGAAAGGTGGTTTCTGAAGAGCCGTTAGCACCCTGTTAAGATCCCAGGGTTCCAGCGGACGCTTGTAAGGTGGGACTATGTGGCAAACTCCCTGCAGGAACGTGCGGACCTGCGGAAGCCTGGCTAGGCGCTTTTGAAAAAACACGGAGAGCGCCGATACTTGGCCCTTGAGAGAGCCAAGTGACAAACCCTTGTCCATTCCGGATTGAAGGAATGAAAGAAAAGTGGGTAAGGCAAACGGCCATGGAGTAAAACCGTTATTAGCGCACCAGGATAGGAAGATTTGCCAAGACCTATAATAGATCTTGGCGGACGTAGGCTTCCTGGCCTGTCTCAAGGTGGCAATGACATCCTGAGATAACCCTGAAGACGCTTGGAGCCAGGACTCAATGGCCACACAGTCAGGTTGAGGGCCACAGAATTCAGATGGAAAAACGGGCCTTGTGACAGCAAGTCTGGGTGGTCTGGAAGCGCCCACGGTTGACCCACCGTGAGATGCCACAGATCCGGGTACCACGACCGCCTCGGCCAGTCTGGAGCGACGAGAATGGCGCGACGGCAGTCGGACCTGATCTTGCGTAACACTCTGGGCAGCATCGCTAGAGGAGGAAACACATAAGGCAGTCGAAACTGCGACCAATCCTGAACTAACGCGTCCGCCGCCAGAGCTCTGTGATCCTGAGACCGTGCCATGAATGCCGGGACTTTGTTGTTGTGCCGTGACGCCATGAGATCGACGTCCGGCGTTCCCCAGCGGCGACAGATCTCTCGAAACACGTCTGGGTGCAGAGACCATTCCCCCGCGTCCACGCCCTGACGACTGAGAAAATCTGCTTCCCAGTTTTCTACGCCCGGGATGTGAACTGCGGAGATGGTGGAAGCTGTGGCTTCCGCCCACTGCAGAATCCGTCGGACTTCCTGGAGGGCTTGACGACTGCGAGTGCCGCCTTGGTGGTTGATGTATGCGACGGCAGTGGCGTTGTCCGACTGGATACGGATCTGCCTGCCCTCCAGCCACCGATGAAAAGCCAATAGGGCTAGATACACTGCCCTTATCTCCAGAATATTGATCTGAAGGGAAGACTATCGGAGTCCAGGTTCCCTGAGCCCTGTGGTGGAGAAAAAACGCTCCCCACCCTGACAGGCTCGCGTCCGTGGTGACCACAGCCCAGGTTGGGGGTAGGAAGGATTTTCCCTGCGACAGAGAGTTGGGAAGGAGCCACCACTGAAGTGACGTCTTGGTTGCAAGGGAAAGAGAGACGTTCCTGTCGAGGGAAGCCGAACTCATGTCCCATTTGCGGAGAATGTCCCATTGGAGTGGCCGAAGATGGAATTGCGCGAACGGGACTGCCTCTATAGCTGCCACCATCTTCCCCAGGAAGTGCATGAGGCGCCTTAAGGGGTGTGACTGACTCCGAAGAAGGGATTGCACCCCTGCCTGCAGAGAAAGCTGTTTGTCTCTCGGAAGCTTGACTAACGCTTGCTGGGTATGAAACTCCATCCCAAGGTACGTCAGTGATTGGGTCGGTGTCAACTTGGATTTCGGGAAGTTGATGATCCACCCGAACCACTGGAGAGTCGCCAGAGCGACAGATAGACTTTGTTGACACGCCACTCGAGACGGGGCCCTGACTAGGAGATCGTCCAAGTAGGGAATCACCGAGTGGCCCTGAGAATGCAGGACCGCCACAACGGATGCCATGACTTTGGTGAAAACCCGTGGTGCTGTCGCCAAGCCGAAAGGCAATGCCACGAACTGGAGGTGTTCGTCCCCGATGGCGAAACGCAGGAAACGTTGATGCTCGGGTGCGATCGGTACATGGAGATAAGCATCCTTGATGTCGATCGATGCTAGGAAGTCTCCTTGTGACATTGAGGCGATGACCGAGCGGAGAGATTCCATCCGGAACCGTCTGGTTCTCACATGTCTGTTGAGCAGCTTGAGGTCCAGAACGGGACGGAATGACCCGTCCTTTTTTGGCACCACGAACAAGTTGGAGTAAAATCCGCGACCACGTTCCTGAAGGGGAACGGGGATCACAACTCCTTCCATCTTTAGAGCGGCTACTGCCTGAAAAAGTGCGTCGGCCTGAGCGGGGGGCGGAGAGGTTCCGAAGAAGCGAGCCGCAGGACGAGAGCTGAACTCTATCCTGTAACCATGAGACAGAATGTCTCTCACCCATCGGTCTTGAACATGTGGCCACCAGGCGTCGCCAAAGCGGGAGAGCCTGCCACCGACCGAGGATGCGGTCAGGGGAGGCCGAGAGTCATGAGGAAGCCGTCTTGGAGGCAGTGCCTCCTGCGGCCTTTTGTGGGCGAGACTTGGATCGCCACGCATAGGAGTTCCTCTGGCCTTTCTCCGGCCTGTTGGACGAAGAGGATTGGGACTTGGCGGAGGGACGAAAGGACCGAAATCTCGATTGAACCTTTCTCTGTTGAGGTCTCTTAGGTTTGGCCTGGGGTAAGGAGGAGTCCTTTCCTTTGGATTCCTTAATAATCTCATCCAATCGTTCGCCAAACAAACGGTTGCCAGAAAACGGCAAACCGGTTAAGAACCTCTTGGAAGCCGAATCTGCCTTCCATTCGCGCAGCCACATGGCCCTGCGGACTGCCACAGAGTTAGCGGATGCTACAGCTGTACGGCTAGCAGAGTCCAGGACGGCGTTCATGGCGTAGGATGAAAAGGCTGACGCCTGAGAGGTCAAAGACGCAACTTGCGGAGCAGAATTACGTGTGACAGCATTAATCTCAGTCAGACAAGCCGAGATAGCTTGGAGTGCCCACACGGCTGCAAAGGCCGGGGCAAAAGACGCGCCCGTGGCCTCATAGATGGACTTCACCAGGAGCTCAATCTGTCTGTCAGTGGCATCTTTTAGCGATGAGCCATCTGCAACCGACACCACGGATCTAGCCGCCAATCTTGAGACTGGAGGATCCACCTTGGGACAGTGAGCCCAACCCTTAACGACTTCAGATGGGAAGGGGTAACGCATGTCAGTGAGGCGCTTAGTAAAGCGCTTGTCCGGGACCGCTCTGGGCTTCTGGACAGCGTACCTGAAGTTAGAGTGATCAAAAAACGTATTGCGTGTACGTTTGGGGAACCAAAACTGGTGTTTCTCCTGCTGAGACGCCGACTCCTGTACAGGAGGAGGCGGGGGAGAGAGATCTAACACCTGGTTGATGGACGAGATAAGATCATTTACTAAGGCGCCCCCCTCAGGTGTATCAAGGTTAAGGGCGACGTCAGGGTCAGAGCCCTGAGCTGCGACGTCCGCCTCGTCCTCCAGAGAGTCCTCAAGCTGGGATCCCGAGCAGCGAGAGGAAGTCGGGGAAGAGTCCCAGCGAGGCCGCTTAGCCGGTCTAGGACTACGGTCCGGGCAGGAGTCTTCCGCCTGAGACCGAGGGGCCAACCTATGAGCGCGCTGTGGCGCGGACCGAGAGGGGCCTGGAGGCGACGAGCCAACAGGGGCCGGGGCCTGTGAAGGGTCCGGTCTGGACTGCAAAGCCTCTAGCAGCTTAGAAGACCATTTGTCCATAGACTGTGCAATGGATTGAGAAAGTGACTCAGAGAGTTTCTCAGCAAAAGAGGCGAACTCTGTCCCTGCAGCCTGGTCAGGGGGAGCAGGGGGGTCTACATGAGCCGAGGGGCCCACCAGTGTCCGAGGCTCCGGCTGAGCAAGCGAAACAGGGGTCGAGCATTGCTCACAGTGAGGGTAGGTGGAACCCGCAGGTAACATAGCCCCACAAGAGGTACAGGCCGCAAAAAAACCCTGTGCCTTAGCAGCTTTGCTCCTTGTGGACGACATGCTGTTGTCTCCTAGGAGAGTGATCACTGAGGGTATATGGGAAAGGGGTATACAGCCCACCGAACAGATAGATATAGTTATATACGTATCTAATCCCACACCCTAGGGGGACCAGCACCGGGTGACCGGTGTGGCTTACCGACCGCTAACGAGCGGAGTGTGTCCTCCAGATTCCCTGCCTTGGATCCCCCGGAGCTGCAGAGCTGTTCACTGAGAATCCTCCACCGGCAGAATGCCAAAAAAATGGCTGCCGGAGCTCTCAGGGGAGGAGTGGAGCCGTGGGCGGCGCCAGCAAAGTGCAGGAATCTGGGGTCCCCACAGTGATCAGTGAGGGGGGAGGAAACATGCAGGATGCTCCAGCCCTCACATCCGACGTCAGGTCGGTAATCCCGCCCTTACCCCTGACAGGCAGGCCCGGGGGCGGGATTTTTGCGACTAGGCCGCGATGAAGCCGGGGACTAAATTTGAGACCGCGCCCGACAAGCAGGCACGGTCGGCGCGGAAGTCCACCGGCCTCCTGAATTCAGCAGCCGCCGCGGCTTCCGGAAGAAGGTGCGCTCCCTGCACAGTCCCCTATGGGGACACAGAGTACCTTTGAGTTGCAGGGCCCGGTCCCTGAGGTTGAAGAGGCTCCGGTCTGGCAGGTTCCCACAGGGGCTGCGCATGGAGCACGGTCCCAGTAAATGGATGACCGCTTAGGATCCCACTTCTCCCAGAGCCGCTTAAGGGATGGTGAAGGAGACGGCATGTGGCTCCAGCCTCTGTACCCGCAATGGGTACTTCAACCTTAACAACACCGCCGACGTAGTGGGGTGAGAAGGGAACATGCCGGGGGCCCCGTGGGGGCCCTCTTTTCTTCCAACCGACATAACTAAGTTGAGAATGCATGAGTGGATGTGTGCCTCCTTCCACACAAAGCATAAAACTGAGGAGCCCGTGATCCACGGGAGGGTGTATAGGCAGAGGGGAGGGGTTACACTTTTTAAAGTGTAATACTTTGTATGGCCTCCGGAGGCAGAAGCTATACACCCAATTGTCTGGGTCTCCCAATGGAGCGACAAAGAAAGTTAAAATTTTGTCTTGTCAGTCTACAGATTATTCTGCCAAATGTCTTGGGGATCATCAAGACGTTTTCTGGCAAAATGGAGATGAACCTTTATGTTCTTTTTGCTCAGCAGAGGCTTTCGTCTTGGAACTCTGCCATGCAGGCAATTTTTGCTCAGTCTCTTTCTTATGGTGGAGTAATGAAAAATTACCATAACTGAGACAAGTGAGGCCTTCCATTTTTGGATGTTGTTGTGGGGTCTTTTGTGACCTCTTTGATGAGTCGTCGCTGCCTTCTTGGGGTAATTTTGGTCAGCCACATCTGGGAAGGTTTGTCCACTGTTCCATATTTTCGCCATTTGTGGATAATGGCTCTCACTGTGGTTTGCTGGAGTGGTAAAGCTTTAGAAATTGCTTAATTGGGAATGCCCACAGGTGAGGGGGGTATGTAAGGAAACGATAGCGTAACTTGGAAGTAGTAATACCTGTCACCCCTCAGGCATGTTTGTTTCACTGTATAGAAGCCCCTACGGAAACTGATGGCGCAAGTGTTCACATTCCCGATATAATAAATGTAGTATTGCTTGCAGTTAAGAAATGCCTACTTAGGAACTGGCTGATAAGACAGACTCCAATAAGTACAGAAATAATCGATACCCTAAAAGCGAAAATGATGTACGACAAACTGGATTCGGAGAAACATATGGAGAAGTCCACTAAAAGGTTATTCACAAAGTGGAGAACATTTATTGAGCAAAGTTTCACACAGACGGAAATCACCCAATTAATTAAAGCATTTGAACACACGTCTTGGTATTGTTTGGAAGACATTGCAGGGACACTAGGGACGCCAAAGGACCAACTGAAATTAATAATTATGATAGTTCGTTAAGTTAAAGGATATTAGTGTTAAGATAATTCTTTGGAGTTGAAATTGTTGTGACAATGAAAAAAGAAAATGATGTAGCAGATACATTGCAAGAGCTGGAAAATTTATGGAATGTAACAATATGTTCTCTTATTGATGATTGGTGCCTGTTGAGTGTTGACATTAAATAAAATATGTTTAAAAAAAATAAATGGCTTAATAACCTTTTCCAGACTGATAGATCTCAATTTGTTTCTCACTTGTTCCTCAATTTCTTTCGATCGTGGCATGATGTTTAGCTTTTAAGGATCTATTGGTCTACTTCACTTTGTCAGGCAGGTCCTATTTAAGTAATTTCTTGATTGAGAACAGGTGTGTCAGTAATCATGCATGGGTGTGGCTAATTTAACTCAGCTTCCCAAAGATGTAATAAACCATAGTTAATTTATGTTTTAAAGGGATTGGCAATAACTTTTTTCACACAGGGCCCTGAAGGTTTGGATTTATTTTTCCCCTTAATAATAAAGACCTTCATTTATAAACTGAATTTTGTGTTTACTTTGTCTAATATTTAAATGTTTGGTGATCTGTAACATTTAAGTGTGACAAACATGCAAAGTATAAGAAATCAGGAAATGGGCAAACACTTTTGTACACCACTGTATATGGCTATAAGAAAATGGTTGGTAGCTGTTTTCCACTGCTGGGCTGTCACACAAACTATCTGTAATATTTATACAATATTTTAAGGGTTTCCCTTTCTCTATTGGTAAGTAATGTGGTGTTGATGCACCCCAGGGCTTTGGTACTCGGTTCCGGGCTATATATTACTGTGATATTTCACTTGGTGGCCATTGCCCGGTTCCGTGACCCTGGGGGTTGCTTAAAAGGGGGAATTGTACAAGGGACAAATAAAAATAAAGTTATTTTCGGTATGCGGCGATATGGGGAAGGCCGCCGCTGCAAAATCTCTCACTGCTGGGGCTGGTGGTATTAAGCAGCTTAGATGTGATGGCTCTCCGCAAGTAGAGCTAGGCCCTAGGGGAGGATGATGGTAGTTGTAGTATATAGATTCAGAGGTGTAGGAAGAATTCAGACAACACAGGGGCTGCGGTTTAACTTGTGCTTTACTTACTGGTTTGAAGTTGCTGCAACCCGGCTGGTGCTGGTCTTTACCAATCCGGTGTTCCCATTTTTCCAGTGTTGGTGTAGTGAACTGGTGAGCTTTACTTCCATGCACCCGTTTGTAGTTGGTGGGTCCCCTCCTGTTGTCTCCGTCCTGGCCCGTACAGCAGGTAGCTTGAACCTCTCTTGGGTTGGACCTCTGTCCCCGTTCCCAGGTTCTCTCTTTGCTGCTGTGCCCCGGACACTAACGTCGGTAAAGTCCTTGATGGTCCCCTCACCAGGCAGATTGTTGTCAGGTGAGCCAGCAGCGTCTTCCTCAACTAGGGCTCTATACCCCGTCGGTGCTCAATTCAGTCAGTACTTGCACCGTACTCTCCCTGGCAACCGTACTCCCTTTTACTCAGTAGTCACTTCAAACTTTCTGTCAGCATGTTAACTTCTGTCTGTCTTTTCACTATCTCTCTCTCTCTCTGATAAGATGTCCGTCATCCATCCACTCCACTGACTAGCCCCTCCCTCATCCCAGGTCTCTGACTAGTGGATTGGATGAGTCCCAACCAATAGGTGGCCATTCATCAGTTCCATCTCTAGCCTGGTACCCAGTCTGGGGAAAAAGGGCGTTGGTTGTGTGTGTGTTGTGGTGTTTACCAGCACTGGCCTTCCATGAATCTGGGGATAGATGTAGTACCCTGTGGCACCTGACACTCAGGGGCACCATAGTATCAACTCACCATCCAGATTCTCTAGAAAGCGGCTGCTGCATTCCCTGCTTCTACTTTTATACAGGCTGCGACATATACTTCCTGATTGACTGTGCTATACCATGTGATGTGATAGTTGCAAGGCAGTATGGCGAAAACTGAGCAGCCACGTTTGGCTCATGTGAGCCTTCTCTGGTTCATGCAATTACTAGCTTTGGTTAAAATTGTGGTGTAATTTTTCTGATCATTTGCGTGCTTCAAATTGCAAATTGTTTGTATTTTTGGAGTCTAAAAGTTCAACACAAATTCTATTTGCATCAAATTGATTCACTCATCTCTATTACTGAAGCTTTGAGGAGTTCAGCTGTACTGTTGTCCGAGCATGTGTACAGGGATGATAAGAAATGGTATTAAAATCACAAGGCTTCACTGAACCTAGAACTGTATGAAGTGGTAACAGTGGTCAATAAAACTGTATTCCGAAAATTTCGCAAAGCGTCATCTTAACTTCCTCTCATTTATGTGCTAGCAATTCTTTTTCCAACCAAAACACTTAGACATCCTGTCGTGATACTGCCCATCCTTGGGCTTCTTTTGTTTAGTTTTTCTCAGATTAGATTAAAATCTCTGAACACGTTATGTATTGCACTATGACGTAACATTGTAGTAACTATTTCTAAATTCAGGACAACCCCCGCTTAATCAGTTCAGTGCCCCATAGGCAATAAAAAACAAATTGGTATCCACCTCCAGCAGCGGGGCCGTGCCTGTGATGTCAGTGCTGCTATTGTTAGTGGGTCATGTGACTATCTTGTGCTACAGGAACCGCTGCAGCTAATCAGCAGTCACTGACTGCAGACTTTGATTATTCCACCAGAGTGGCTGTCTATTCTGACAGAAAAGTAAAGGCTGCAATCAGTCATTAGCCACTGATTTGCTGCAGTAGTTATTTGACACAAATATGTCACATGACCCACTGAGAATTGCAGCACCATCATCGCAGGAAAGGTGCCATTGTGGGAGGTTAGTACAGATGATTTTTATTCTAGCTGTACTACCCGGGCGTTGCCTGGGACAGTAACTGTCTCTCTGTCTCTCTCCCAGTCTCTGTTTGTCTGTCTCTGTATGTCTCTCTGTCTTCATCTGTCTGTCTCTCTCTCTCATTCCCTGTCTGTCTCTGTGTGTCTGTCTGTCTCTTTGTCTGTCTTTCTCTATCCATGTGTGTCTCTGTTTCTAGCCATGTCTGTCTGTGTCTATCTCTCTCTCTGTGTCTATCTCTCTGTCTGTGTTTATCTCGCTGTCTGTTTCTGTATGTGTCTCTGTCTCTCTCTATCTCTGTGTCTGTCTGTCTCTTTCCAGTCTGTCTCTTTCCCCATATGTCTCTTTCCCCGTCTGTCTCTGTCTCTTTCCCTGTCTCTGTGTATTTCCCTGTCTCTTTCCATGTCTCTCTCTTTCCCTGTCTGTCTCTCTGTTTGTCTCTTTTCCTGTCTGCATGTCTGTTTCCCTGTCTGTCTGTGCCTGTCTCTTTGCCTGTATGTCTGTGTCTGTGTGTCTCTTTCCCTGTCTGTCTGTCTCTGTCTGCCTGTCTCTTTCCCTGTCTGCCTCTTACTCTGTCTGTGCCTAAGTCTGTCTGTCTCTTTTCCTGTCTCCCTCTCTCTGTCTGTCTCTTTCTGTCTCTCTCCATCCATCTTTCCACTGACATTTTATTACCTCACACATAATCTTTTTATACTAACAATTTATTTTGTTTTTATAGCAACCACTCACAGCTGCTATTAATAACCTGTAGGTCGCAGCTCCATTCACTTTAATGGAGGCAGGTTTTTTGGTGAGTAACTGTAAAGTGCGGGGTTACATTTTCCGGTCACACCATAGTCTATGACGTTCCCTGAGTCACATGAGGTGTCTGTGCAAAACTTCGTGATTGTAAATATGATAGTGCAGATTCCTTTAGCGGACATAAACACACACACACATACATACAGACATGCACACATACATACACTCAGCTTTATATATTCTATTGGGTACCGAAGTGATATGTGCATGTGAGGTTGCTACCACTCGGCTATCCGCGCTGTGCGCAGCTGGGATCCGGGAGATGGACTCCTCACTCTTCAGTACGGCTGTTGTGTGCGGGTCGCGCACATGCCCAGTAGCTTCAGCATCACGTTGCCGTGGTTGCTGGGCCTGCTTGCGTCCCGCCCCAGGCCGGAAACAGAGTGAGGTAACTTCCGGTGTTTCCTCCGACCGGAACTATACTGCGCCGATACTAGTGTGGAGCCGAGCGTGCAATCATACATCACATGCACTTAATTCTTATTGAATATATAAAGGATGACAGCTCAGCAAGGTATGTACCTGCCTCCTGACGAAGCCCTAGGCGGTGAAACGCGTTGAGGCGCGGTGGGTGGGAATTATAACTACTTTGGTCAGGTCTGTATGCTACTGTATTATTCTGTCTTATTAGTCATGCAGTTAATAATGATATTTGCTATGATGTATTCCTGTGGGTTGCCTGTATAGCCTGGTGTAATGCAAGTATTAGCTCCCGTAATCCGGCACCACCTGACCTGTAAATTTTGCAGGTGAGGGTGGGTGTATGGTTTGTTAATTAACATAGTACATTTGGAAGTCTATTGAACCTGGTAATTATTGTATGGTGTAACTTTGAAAGGCCAGTAAGTGTCTGAAGCCGTTAATAAGATCATGTGGGACCATTGTTATTAGTTGGCCCCCCCATGCGACCCACGGCTGTATGGCTATCCACAGGCTATGAAGCTACTATATATTGTATCAGCAATTAAGCTGATCCATTTGGGTATATAGGGGCGGGGGTGTCTCTTAGTGGTGAGCAGGCTGATATTTGTGTGCTGGTAGACATGTACCCACTAGGGAAGCACACAAAACGAATGAAGCTGTTATTGGCTTCCTCGGTAAAATAATTGAATTGGAATGCTCACACAAAAACAGCCCCCTTTTGGCTACCCCTTTATGACCTTTATGGATATACATGATGGTAAAATTGATATCTGCAAACTAAACATACTCTTTATTTTGACTAAAACTTCTGCCTAAGTATTATGCTAGGACCTGAGAGACTTTTTTAGTCCCCATCCCACCCTCCCTCCAATCTGTGGGAGTTACAGTTGCACCTTTCTCTACCCTGTTGTGCCGTTGTGTCTATGTATGTGTTTTAATTGTATGAAATAAAGTATAATTTTTATAGAAGCATGGCATCATGTATATATTCTTGGTTTAAGGATATAAGTGGTTATATCGGTTGATAAGATGCAGTCTTGAGTACTTTGGTACAAAATGTGGAATGTGTGGTTACCGAAGTGAGTAAGTAGGAGCTGTCCAGTAGTAGACAAGCCCTTTAAATGCCTGCTGTGTATTATTACCTTTCTAGTGTGAAAAGCAGCATGTTTTTCTTACTGTGATCACAATCTGTGGCTCATCTAATCACTAATGAATATGAGAATATGGCATAAGGTGCTCATACAATATTGGATGAATGTTGGTCGATTCTGACACTTTTGGCAGGATCGGTCTCAAACTCAGCTGTGTATATGGGCCGCAGACATAGAAAAAAAATAATTTGGGAGGCCGCTTTCTTTGCAGGTCAAAGTGACATTTTTAGTAAAACCAGATTTTTTTTATACACCTTAGGATCACTTTTTTGAATTTTTTGCTTGTTTTTTACATTTTTTAAATGGTATTCATCATTTAGGTTATGATACAGTTTTATAGCTTGAATCGTTACTAATGTGGCAATAACATGCAGATTTTTGTTTATATTAGTTGTTATATAAAAAAGCATTTTAATGGTAAAAATAAAATATCATGCTTTATTTTTATATTCAATTTTAGATTCACCTCCTGAGAGTCTATTTCATTCTCACTGGAATCCTGAGAAGCGGTGACTGGGGAATCCCCTACCTTTGAGACATGCTTCAGTGAGGAGTGTTGCTGTTTCCCTGCCGTCGCCATCTTGGCCTGAGCAGCTTGTGTTTGAGTGGGGGTGCTGGAGGCCAGGAAGCAATCCATCCTGCTTGTCCCAGTCTCCGGATCTGCTGCTTGCTTGAGGGAACGTCTGGGTCTGCCCATGTGAGGTTTGGGCTCAGCTGCACCACCTGTAAGAGGCTGAAAGGGCGGCCTGGGCATAGAGCTAAGGAGATGTGTGTCTCACTCTGCCATCGGCAACCCACGCCCCCCTACTTTCTCCACTTTTAAATATCCAAGACTGGACACTTCAGGAATATTTTCTGAAAGGAATGTGACATAGCTCGATTTGTGGATTCTATCCAGTGACCTCTGTGGTCGGTTCCTCTGTCTACTGAGCTATGGTTTTTCCTTTTCTACCTATAAAGTTAGTGTTAGGCCCGCCACTGTTAAATTTAGCACTATCTTGTAATCAATTGGGAGACTCAATAGATTAAGTCATGGGGTGACTTTTGCTTCTCCGAATGTCTGTCGAGTGCATTGACATCCATGAGGACCCATCTTCCAGAATTTTTTCAGTACTTCTGTGATGTTTTGATGTTTTTCCCGAAACAAGTGTGATGTTCTTCCACCACACTGACCATATGATTGTGCTAACAAGTTTATACCAGTAGCCAATATGCCTAAATCTCGTTTGTTTAATCTTTCTCTGCCTGAAAGAGAGACTTTGAAAGATTATATTCAAAAGAGTCTGGCGAAGGGTCATATACAACCATCTACCTCTCCAGACGCCGTTGGGTTCTTTTTTGTTAAAAAAAAAGATGGAGGGTTGCGTGTATGTTTGGATTTTAAAGAGATCAATAAAATCATGATCTATAATCCTTACCCTTTGCCTTTATAAGTGACTTTTTTAATCAATCATCTAGAGCTAAATGTTTTTCCAAACTTGACTTGAGAGGGCATATAACCTTATACGTGTTTGTCAGTCATTTTGAAAATTTGGTAATGCAGTTCAGGTTAACCAATGCTTCGGCAGTCTTTCAAAATGTCATAAATTACATTTTTTGTTATCTCTGGGGTAGATTTGTGCTAATTTACATGAATTATATTTTGAATGGCGTACGTTCTCAGAAAAAACATAAGCATGCCTGACAGGTTCTCCAGATTCTACATTATTAGCTAAACTTAAAAAAATGTCAATTTGAAGTTCAGTTCTTAGGATATTTGGTTTCGGCTTCGGGATTTCAATGGATTCCGTTAAGGTGCAGGCTCTTCTTGATCTATCAACCGAGTAACCTAAAAGCATTGCAGAGATTATAGGAGCTTTGCAAATATTTACAGAAGTTAATAAAAAAAAGTTTTATGATCATAGTCAAACCCTTAACTGACAGGACCAAGAAGGGAGCAGATTTTTCTTCTTGGTCAGTCAATGCTTTTAATGCTTTTTCTATTCTCAAGATAGCTTTGTCTAAAGCCCCTCTTTTCAGTCAACTAGAGGTCGATCTGCCTTTCTGCGTCCTTTTGCTTTTTACTCCCAGAAGATCTCACAAGTAGAGTCCAAGTATGATATTGGTGACCAAGAGGATTTAGCAGTTAAAAGAGCAGTAGAGGAGTGGAGACATTGTTTGGAGGGGGAAAGGTGTAAAATGACTGTCTTTACTGATCATAAAAACCTGTCTATATTGATTCTGTTAAATGCTTAAGCACCAGGCAGGCTCGTTTGGCTATTTTTTTTTCCCGATTTAATTTCACTTTGACTTTTCTCCCCAGATCTAAGAATATTAAGAATGACGCTTTGTCTTGTTCCTTTGTACCAGAACTGAGGGATGAATATCCAGTCAAGGTTCTTAGTGAAAGGGTGGTGGTGGGTGCTGTGGGGGATGATCTCAAGCAGTGCACTCAAGATGCTCAGGATAGTGTGCTGAAATAAACAAGCTTTATGTACTTCCTTTTTATGTTCAGATCTTCTTAATAAAGTACATGATTCTGTCTTAACTGGGCATCTGGGTTATTCTGCTACTTAGGATATTTAGGAGTATGTCTATAAATGTAGAGTCTGTGACAGGGCCAGGGCCGGCCTTAGCCTGAATGGTGCCCTGTGCAAAACTGCCCTTTGGTGCCCCCCCTACTGATTTTTTACCCAGATTCCCAGGATACAAACAAGGACAGGAGTCCATTTTTTTATATCCTAAGAAAATTGATCTCTTCAAATGTACAATAAATTACAAATTTGTGCTGGAGAATCTGCACCTCAAATCCATCACGCCTGATCTCGTTTTTTAGAGGTGTTCCGATTTCAACCATTTATGCCGCATCCATTGATATTACATCGCACCCCAGCTCCGACTCCAACCCTCAAGCCCTCCACACTCACCACCATTCTTGGAAAAACGTATGTGTGTATATATATATATATATATATATATATATATATATATATATATATATATATATATATATACACACATACACACATACACACACACACACACACACAGTCATGGCCAAAAGTGTTAGCACCTTTGAGGTTGCTCCAGAAAATAAAGCATTTCCCTTAGAAAATTAATAATACACCCCCAACACTTCCCATCTCCATAATATACTCTCTACACTGACCCTCTCTCCCACACTGCCCCTATTTATAATATTCCCCCACACACTGCTCCTCAGTGTACCCCCACATGATATCCCTGTGTATAATATCCCCACACACTGCCCCTCTGTAAGATATCGATATCCCACATAATACACTGCTCCTCTGTATAATATCTCTCCCACACACACTGCCCCATGTATAATATCCCCCACAAACACTGCCCCTCAATAGAATATACCCACACAATGCCCCTGTGTATAATATTCACACACACTGCTCCTCTGTATAATATCCCCCCAAACACACTGCTCCTCAGTGTAATATCCCACACACACTGCGCCTCTGTATAATATCCCCCTACACTGCTCCTCTGTATAATATCCCCACACACACTGCGCCTCAGTACACTATCCCCCACACACACACCACCTTAGTATACTATCCCCCCACACACACACTGCTCCTCAGTATAATATCCCACACACACACTGCTCCTCAGTATAATATCCCCCACACACTGCTTCTCTGTAAAATATCCCACACACACAATGCCCCTCTGCATTATACCCCCACACACTGTTTTTTTATATAACATCCCCACATACACACTGCTCCTCTGTATAATATCCTCCCACACACACTGCTCCTCTGTATAATATCCTACCACACCCTTACTGCTCCTCTGTATAATATCCTCCCACACACTGCTCCTCTGTGTAATATCCTCCCACACACTGCTCTTCTGTATAATATCTCCCCACAAACACTGCTCCTCAATATATCCCCCTCCACACACTGCTCCTCTGTATAATGTCCCCACATGTACACTGCTCCTCTGTAAATACCAACACACACTGCCCATTTGTGTAATAGCCCACACACTGCTCCTCTGTGTAGCATCCTACACACACACTGCCCCTCTATATATCCCCCACACACTGCAACTCTTTATAATATACACACACACAATGACCCTCTGTGTAATATCCCTACTGTATGCTGTCTCTTTGTACACTATCCCCCACACAAGCTGCACCTCTTTATATATATCCTCACACACAAAATGGTCCTCTGTATATCACCCCACATACACTATCCCTCTGTATACTATCCCCCCACACACATTGTCTCTCTGTATAATATCCTCCTGGTATATATGTCCAAATCCTGGTATATATGTCTGCATCCTGGGCCCTTCCTGGTATGCATGTCCCCATCCTGGTTTATTGTTCCCTTCCTAGCATAAATGTCCTCTTCCAGGTATATATGTCCCCATCCAGGGACCCTCCTAGTATGCATGTCCACATCCCAGTTTATTTGTCCCTATCCTGGTATATATGTCCAATCCTGGGCACCTGGTATGTATATCCCACTCATGGGCATATTCTGGTATATATGTCCCCATCTTGGTTTCTGTCCCCTTCTTGATATATATGTCCTCCTCCTGGGGTATATATGTTCCCATCATGGTTTATTTGTCCCTTTCCCAGCATCTATATGCCCATCCTAGGCTCCTCCTGATGTATATATATTCCCCTCCTGGGCACATTCTGGTATATATGTCCCCATCCTGGTTTTTGTCCCCTTCCTGGTATATATCTCCTCCTTCTTGTGTATATGTGCCTTTCCTGGGTCTCTCCTCGTATATTTGTCTACTCTAAAAAGAAAAAAGCCAAACATTTTACTCGCTCTCCCCGGCTCCCACGTCCTGCAGCGTCCTCTCTGAGCAGCGATGCATTTCAGCTGGATGTGTGCCCTCCACACATCCAGCTAAAGCAAGGCAGGGGCTGCAGTCAGTGCCCCCCCCACCCCCGTGGCTGGAATCAGCGCCCCCCCCCACCCCCCGCGGCTGGAGTCAGCACCCCCCGCCCTTGGAGTCAATGCCCCCCCACCACCCACGGCTGGAGTCGGCCCCCCCCCCGCCCCCCACGGCTGGAGTCAGTGGCCCTCCCACCCCCCCATGGCTGAAGTCAGCGCCCCCCCATGGCTGGAGTCAGCGGTCCCCGGCCCCCCGCGGCTGGAGTCAGTGGGTCCCCCACCACCCCCGGGAATCTTCGGCTCATAGAGCGCCTACCTCTCCCTACCAGATGTCGTGCACTCGCCACCTCTGCGTTGCCCGCAGCACTTTGATGAGGTGCAGAGTGATGACCTCATCACATTGGGTTGCGGGATGACATGCCACCTTTCTGCTCTGCTCCATTCACAGTGCCTCCCCCACCACATGGCTAATTTGCATGCGATCCCCTAGAAGGATTTCGCACGCACCTTAGTCATGTGCAGACTGCAGTTGTGGCTGGAGCAACACCGCCGGGCCCCTCTACTGCAGCTGTGACTGGGGCTCGGTGAACATGGTGGACCCGGCTGGCCAGGGGCTACATAAAGCTAAGTAATTAACCAGCGGTGGTTACAGTAAAAACGCAGTGCTGGGACCGGATTAGCCAGGAAATTTACGACTTCGTACCTCTCTGCTGCGCCCCCGTGAAGCATGGCCGTCGGTGCCCTGTGCGACCGCACAAGTCGCACATGCCTAAAGCCGGCCATGGACAGGGCTAAGCTTCTCATCAGGCCCCAGCTGCTTACCTCTTGCCTAGCGAGGTTCCATCGCAGCATTGCTCATTTGTCCATGGACCAAGTTGCCAAACTCTGGTGGTAATACAGTTGTGTGAGTGGTGGTGGTGGACTGTTTTAGCAAGATAGTTCATTTGGTTCCACTTCAAAAATTTCTAACAGCTGAGAGTTTAGCATCTTTGTTCATTTCTCATATAGTGAAATTGCATGGTGTTCCCAAACAGGTTATTTCGGCGAGAAGGCTTCAATTTGTGGCTAGTTTTTTGGCATAGTTTTTGCTTCAGATTGGTTATCAGGCTGTCTTTTTCGTAAGGTTATCATCCCGAGATTAATGGACAAACAGAAAGTATGAACCAAGATGTGCATAATTTGAGATGTTTTGTTTGTTCTTATCAGGAGGACTGGGCAGAATGTCTGCCCCTTGGTGAGTTCTTTCTTATTAACCATATCTCTATGGCTACTGGGACCTCACCTTTTTTTCCTCTGGGGGTTTTCATCCAATGTTTGGAAACTTACTTTCAAGATTACAATTCTCCGTGCCAGAAGAGGAGAGATTTTCTTCCTGTTTAATTAAGGTCTAGAAGAAGGTCGAAAGTAGTCTCTTGGCAGCAAGTGACTGGGTCAAGAGAGGTGCTAACAGCAAATGTAGGAAATCTCCTATCTTTTGGGTGGGGGAATTTCTGTGGTTATTCTCAAAAATTTACACTTTAAAGGTCTTCTTTGCTCATAAATTGGTAGGTCCTTATAAAATATTACCATTTTGAATCCTGTGACATTTAAAGGTTATTCCCATCTCCAGGATCCTATCCCAAAATTTAGTAAGTGAAATAAGGCATACTTGTATTATCGGGGATTGTAAAGGAGTGGGTGTGGCTGACTGGAGTTAGTGGACGGGAGACGAGATAGTGGGCATGACCGCCTGAGCTTGCATGACCGCCCGAGCTTAGTTAACATTAATTCTTAAGTCTACTGTACATAGACATGGAGTTCTTTATAATAGATCTTGAGGTAAGACCCTCAGACATGGAAGGTGCAGGGGGGGAAAAGCTCCCCCTTGCTTAATCAAAGCGGCATATTTCGTAGGTGTGGCCTGATATGGGCTGCCTGTCAAGTCATGCCCCCCAAGACGGGCATTACGCCCACCAGTTAAGCAGCAAGCATGTCGCTTTGATAATGCAAGGGGTATTCGCAAATTAGATATCCATGGTCCACTAGATATAGTCCACTCATATAGTGACAGTTAGTTGCTCATGGTTGTAACCATGGATACCTAAGCTATTGTAATGCCCTGTACATGAGGTAAGAGACATGGCTATATCAGGAGAACTATACTACATTTCTAATTGGAGGTATTTACTAATATTGTTATTATTATTACGCCTACTACATATTGGTATAAGATCCTGGAAATGGGAATACTTCCCATTGCTTGGAGGATCAATAATTCCTTCCCCTCCTCTCTTTTGAAAAAAATTGAGGAGATTCCTGGTCCTCAAGATATTATTGAGGTGGATTTGGAGTTTAAGGTTGAGCAAATTCTTGGGGTAGGACAGCTAGGCACCAACTGCAGTGTCAAGTGATGTGGAAAAATGATGGCCCTGAAGATAACTCCTGAGTTGATTCTCAGGATCTTCATGCAGATTACCTGGTGATGGACATCAGATGGTAAATGTAGCACCCAGGGATATGGGGTACTCGGTTCCGGGCAGTGTCTCTATTGGGAATTCCCCTGATAAAGATTTGAATACCTCAACAAAGATATCGAAACGTACGTAGGGCGTTTTCCTGAGGCTTTCCCCCATGACTGGCTATAGACAATGTTTTTCCTATTATGTGGGCATTGCGCCCATAACTCCACACTGTATGTATATTGACTAGTACTTTGGTATCATGGTCCACTTATGATATTGTGTAAATATGGTGCATTTACTATCATGAGCACTTATTCTGTATGTAATGGCCTATTGATCCAGGGATCTTTAATGTAACATTGCCAATACGCGGATATGTTTTAAGTGCTTTTAAAGATGTTCACTTCATGTCTTGAATAAAATTTGTATTTCTTTCCACTACAAAAACTCTTTTTTCTCTTTTGCATTAATATGTTGATGAGTTTGTGCCACAAGTGGGGAGTTGGTGGTATCTACACACACAAATATCATTGTATGGTGTTACGGAGCATTGTATTTACTAAAGTTTTATTAGTGCATAATTAAAACCATACAGCAATACATAAAAATTGCACCTTATGCACCTAAATTCCTTAAATATATAATAGTATAAATCGTGCCAAAACCAAATAGACAAGGCTCCTAATAGAGCACAAGAAAATATAAGGGAATATCTCAATACTATCAGACAATGCAAGGTCGGACAAGGTCTACAAAACAACCATATAAACATACAGAGGTGAAGCACACCAATCATATAATATAGCTGATATACAGTATATTCCCACTATAACTAGATAAGGTATAGAAAAAGCCTAGCTTATGTCAAAATTAGCATACATTGAGCAGCAAGATAAGGTGCAAAAGAGACCTGACCCAATGCGTGTTGCCTATCACGGCTTTATCAGGAGTAAGTATGGTAAAATAAGCATGAGTAAACACATGTATATACTGTATTTTTCGCTTTATAAGACGCACTTTTCCTCCCAAAAATTTGGGAGGAAAATGGGGGGTGCGCCTTATAAAGCGGTACCTGGGGGGGTCCTGTCTGAGGCGATCGGGCGGCCGGGTGCCTGTGGCTGCATGCAAGCGGCCGGGTACCTGTGCTTGCGTGAGGTGGCAGCCGGGTACCCGTGGCTGTCTGCGGGCGGCAGCCGGGTGCTGTGTGGGGTCAGCAGCCGGGTACCTGTGCTTGCGTGCAGTGGCAGCCGGGTACCCATGGCTGTGTGCGGGCGGCAGCCAGGTGCTGTGTGGGGTCGGCAGCCGGGTGCCCGTGCGGGCGGCACCCGGCTGTCGCCCTCACACAGCACCTGACTGCCGCCCGCACACAGCCACGGGTACCCGGCTGCCACTGCACGCAAGCACAGGTACCCGGTGGCTTGCACGCAGGGTGGGCGGGCGGTCGCTCCGGGCGCCATTACTTGAACGGGACCGCGGACACATTGGGAAAACACCGCATCCGTCTGCTCCACCACTGAGCAGTCCCCGCCGCTGCCACCACTGAGCAGTCGCCGCCGCTCCCACCACTGAGCAGTCCCCGCCGCTGCCACCACTGAGCAGTCGCCGCTGCTCCCACCACTGAGCAGTCGCCGCCGCCGCTCCCACCACTGAACCGGGACCGCGGACACTCACTGCACCGGCCTGCTGCACGGCTCACCGGCCACCGCTGCTGCCACCACCACGGACCCCACGGCTCCTGCCACCACGGACGCCACCGCGCCTGCAACCACGGACGCCACGGCACCTGCAACCACGGACCCCGCTGACACTGACCCGCCGCGCCTGCCAGCACAACCTGTGCCTCTTGTGACCCCGCTTCACCACCACTGCTGCCCCCCTCCGGTAAGAGAACACCGGAGTATAAGACGGACCCCATTTTTCTTTTTTTTTACCTTTTTTTATGTCTAAATTTGGGGTGCGTCTTATAATCCGGTGCGTCTTATAAAGTGAAAAATACGGTATACATAATTCATTTTGACACAAGCTAGGCTTTTTCTATACCTTATCTGGTTATAGTGGGAATATATAATATTTGAGATATTCCACTATATTTTCTAGTGCTTCATAGGAGACTTCTCTGCTATTTGGTTTTGGCAAGATTTATATTATTATCTATTTAAGGAACTTAGGTGCATAAGGGGCCCTTGGTTTATTTGGTGGTGTAAATTTTTATGTATTGCTGTATGGTTTTAATTATGTGTGACGCCCCTGGACTATTTAGGTCGTCACAGGGTACTGCACAAACTGTCCTACCCGTGCAGTATTCAACCCCTCATGGTTCTGGGTCTCTATCCTGCAGTGTTGCCTCCACCAGCATTCACAAATCCTAGATACACTTTGCACCACACCTGTCAGGCACACCAGTGGGCTGCTTAAGCAGGAATAGGGCCGCCCACCTAGGGGTCAGACAGGGAGGTGGGCGGTGTCAAGGTCAAGGCAGCGAGGGAGGAAGTGCAGAGCAGAGCTGACAGGAGAAGAGAAGTAGCTTTCCAGTGAGAGGGGAGCTGGGAGTTGGAGCTCCCAGGGGAGAGGAAAACTAGGTCGCAAACGGTGGTCTGGACCAAGAGGAGTCGGACCACCAGTCGCAGGGGATTGAGGCTAGGTGCCTGGGACCTGTCAAGGAGGACAATTAGCAGCCTGGTCCTATCACCGGTCCGGGACCAAGGCACGACAGGGTACACGGACCCTGGGTCGGGGAGAAGTTTCAGGCAACCCGGCAATTAACCTGAGGAGAACGGGGCCTTTATGGACTGTTCCCACCAGCTCCAGAATCGGGGCACTAGCGCAACGAGGGGGATAGGGCTTTCCTAGCAAGCATTCTAGTGAAATCCCAAGCGTGAGCCCTGAGAGCAGGCTCCTCCACTTAGCCACAGTAGGGAGTGGGGCCCGGATAGCTCCAAGGTACCAGACAACAACGGACACTCTGAAACTTAGTGCCAGGAGGCAGGTTACTGGCCACCAGCAGCACTGCAGGGGACGGGACCCGGACGAGCTCCCCTTGAGAGGCAGCAGCATTCAGAGACTTGGTTTACCCTGTTCTCAGTGTCTGATTCATTGCTGAGTGAGTACCCGACTGACCCCTACACTATGTCCCTGCATCACCCGTGGAGGGCAACGTCACCTAGCTGCCCTACTCTATCACCCTGGGAACTCCCAATGGCAACGGCAGTACTCCCAAGTACCGCACACCATGGGTGGCGTCACGAACTATACCAAATCCCCTGTAAATACTCCCTTTTACATTTGAGTGTGGCCCCTAAGCCCCCGGGTCCGGAGACCCTTGAGCCACGAACAAACACCACCCCCGGATCTGAGCGGTTCGATCCGCTGCTGGGGCGGCACATATGCACTAATAAAACTTTGTAATTTTTATTCATTGGGTGAGTGCCATATTTTGTCAAGCGCTTTTTCTCTCTTGTCAATAGGCTGTAAGCCTGACACTGTGCACCACACTTACCTGTGTGACCGGCGCCCTATAGTAGCCTCATCTGTGTACATTCATAATACTAGTGTAGCGTCTCACGGGGCAGGTGCATTAACCTATTCGTCGCCAGGCCGTCGATTGTCGTTGTCACGGGCAGCCTAGCCCATCTCCGTTGTTCCAAGGCGTACCGAAGATGGCTTGGGATAGGATGATGGGGGTAGTAGTGAGGTGAATGTTTGTCGTGACGCCACCTGTGGTATGCGGCTAGGGAATGGGCCGCCGCTGCTGTCGCTGTCCTCCGGGGCAGATGGTAGTAGCAGCTAGGGATAGTATCGCTCTCCACAGGTAGAGCGGGCCCCAGGGAGGATGATGAGGGGAGTAGTAATGGCGGAGCAGAGCGGCAGTACCGGTAATAAAGAGTCAGAGTCTATGGCTGCGGTTCCAGGTTGTTTACTCAGTTTTGTAGGGTGCCGCTCACCCAGGTAATACTGGTCACTTGCTATAATGGGCTCCGTCGAACGCGAATCCCTTTAGAGATCAGTCCGGTTTGGTGTTCGGTGGGTTTGTTCTATGTATTTGGTATATATTAAATACACAGTGTTGATATGAGGTGCTCCCTGCCCGTCATTGTGTGGGTGGGTTTGATGTAGGCCTACCTATACCTCTTATAGTGTCACTAGATACAATTTGGATATTATCACATTTTATCATGTGTGTTCTGTAGTTAATAAAAAACATTTTCTAAATAATAGAATAAGTCTCCTTGCGTGTTTTTATACACGATCAGTCTAGATTGAAATTTTGGAGTATATTCTTGTTTGATATTTCCTTATGAAGGGACATAAGGGACGGAGGTATGATTATACTAAGAAATTATTGTTGTCCCTGTTTGTCTGTGACCAGTTTTATATTCTCCTTGTAACACCTGTCTGTGGATCCCCTGACTTGAAGCTACGAGGGGACACTGGGTTTCACGAGATTTACTCTTGTCCCTATCTGCAGGTGCTGCGGTTCCGATGTGGGTCTTGCTTGAAGCGAGGCCCTGGATCCTATATGGCACTGTGCTGTCGGGCGCTGTGTAGTCAGGGAGGCTTGAAACTTTCCCCGTCCAGGCAGATTCTGGAAAACCCAATTTGAAGTATGATCTTCCATAAGGTCCTGCCGCCCTGCGTGGCGTCTGTTCCGAGGGGAGAAGTCACTCTCCCCACGGCAACCGTGTTTCTCCTCCTTCCCACCGGAGCACCTGTGAGGCACATCTGCTCCGCTGCTCTCCTGCTGGAGAACTCTCTAACTGTTGTGGTGGTTCCTGACTCCCCCTGCTGGCTGCACCTCCCCCCTCCCAGGTCCTAGGCTAGTGAGACTGGGCCCCCTGTTGAAGGCATCCTGTAAATGTCTCTCGGTCGGCAACCCCTTTATTACCCTACCCTAGCCCAGTCCCAGTGGGAACAGGGCAACCTGGTGTGTATTGCGTGTTTAATGTGGTGAAACCGGGACTGACCTCCTCAGGAACCGGGTTTAGCATTACACCCAATGTTGGGTGCAATACTTTGTGGCGACTGAAGCCTTTGGGGTGCCACACTAGCAGCCTCCTTTATGAATGGTAGTGAGTCGTTGTCTCATCAGTATTTTGCACCTGTGCTGCCCCCTTCTTTATCATGGGGTCTTCTGCATCTTTTTATTGGTATTGTGACCTGGTGTAGGTAAGGATGTTTTCTTTCTCTGTGATGTTCTTTGAGCACCATTACATATCCGGGGACCCTTAGGACTGCCATTCACATCTAAAGACATATTTTGCAACATACCAAATGATTGCGAAAACTAAGAATTACAAAAAATGAAATCTATCTCTATTTTTTTGTCTGCCGGTCAGCTCAGGCTACAAACAAAGGGGTACACCGAGTCCTCATTATACATGATTATACCCTGGCCACATGATTCAAATACAATTAGTGCTTGCTTATAAAAAAGGACACCAGTTGGGACTTATGGCTGTAATTGGCATCAATTGCACCGGCAGCAGTGTTATTCCCTCCTCCATTGCATTCTTTCTATTTTCCTTAGAAGGATAAAGCCAGCTTACTCCCTCTCCCCTCCCACCCCCCTCCTTCTGTCTAAAGCTTCTGGTTATGCTTGCTTGTGCCAGACCTAACGCATAGTGAGTACAGAACAAGATCTGCCGCAGGAGCCGGTACTGGAGAAGGAGACGATCAGTAAGAACTAATTGTAAGAACATCACACAAGAGCCACACAACAAAGAAACCCAAGGACATGAGGTTCTGCCCATCTGTCCCCGGAGGGAGACATCAGTGACTTCCACACCAGCTCAGGGGTGAGTGGTGACTTTCTACTCTTCAGTTTATTTCCACCTTTTTCCATGTTTATAGGTAGGGTTTTAGTAGTAGTACTACATACCTTGATTTATGTTTACACCTTCTAAATCTGAAAGTTGTCCATTCGGTTACTTCTAATGAATGAGTATTTATCATTATACTTAATGTATTAGTGCACCGTGCACTATATAAAATGTGACTAAAAGCACTGGAAATTGTCTGATTTCTTAACAATCAGATAAAATCCCAGGAGTAACGATGATGAAAGCTTTTCCATGCTTCAAAGACCTGTCCAACAAGTAATTGATTTGATTGGTTGGGTGATACGAGGGTACTACGGTGTGTGTAATGCTCCTGCGGTATTGGGAAATGCACCAAATCCTAAAAGCTGCACCAAAGCATACCGTAATAATACATCCTCAGAATAGACTCCTGTTAAAAAAATACATGTGATAGCATATGTAGGAAATGAGTCAAGGATGAAAAACCACAAATACTCAGGTTGACAAGGGAGAAGATTATGTGTCCTATGGCGCGGTGCTGTAAAGTGTCCATAAAGCTGCATTAGTGCTCACCATCAAGCAGAAGGACTGCAGCTGAATACTAAATAGCACTACCTAGTGCCATAGATGACATATACTGTAAATATGGTAGGTGTCAGACGGATTCGTACCCTATGACCACTCACAATAGCGTCCCCTAATAATACCGAGCAGTCAATAAACTCTGCTCTCTATGAGGGTGCAAGATCTTAGAGCCCCCATCATTGGGGTTAATGCCTCTCCATCAGTACTCACAGGTGATACACTCCTCGTGAGAGGACCGGTGGCGTGTTGCCCCATAAGTAGTGACCGATATACCCTGTATATATATGGGTTCATTGAGACATGAAGTTTTCACATACTGTACCTGCTGTATGCATGAGTTTTAAGGATAAAACTCATACTTATTACAGTTATGGGGCTGATCTCATGATCATGTATTTTTGCAGACCGAGTGGTTCGCACCAAAAGATGGAAACATGCCCAATTTTGATCATTGTCGATTTGAGACATGGATCAAAACCCAACAATGCAAGTCTATGGGTCAGTGCAAAAACAGACATCACTGGGATCCCATGTCAGTGCTGGCTGCTTTTCATGGACAATGGAAATGGAAACCTCCATTTCCATTTTCATGGAAACCTCCATTGTTTTAGTTTTTCTTAGTTTTGTATAGGCAAAAAACTGATGAAACTCTGAAAAAACTAATGAAAATGAGTATAAAAATATTGATAAAGTTAAAAAAAAATCCCTGATGTCTGAATGAACCCCAAGTGACACCTATGCTAGGATGGATACTACAAAGTATCCCCCTACTGATCGAACACAGACGACTGTCCTAAAACACTAATGTTGGAATATCTCGCTATCTTACCTGCTCGTAGGGCGAGACATTCCAGTGTGAGTCATTCTTCTTAATTGTCACTCTGCCTAGTTTAATATAGTGTAAAAGTGCATTAATAGTTGTAAACTTTGATATCGTGTAATAAACACAAAGCAAACCCTTATTACTGGACAAACCTAAGCATAAATAATTGTGACGTCTGGTGCAAATGTTGATCGGTCGGCTCTGCCCAAAGTCAGCAATAATAATGTAATATAAGCGGCAGAAATTCACTTTACATCAACGAGTAATTTATAGTGATACCATATAATAACACTAATTACTGCAGCCTGGATAATAGGACATGCAAATATGCGTAAGAGGTATATTTCATTACCTAGAAGGCAAGTCCCTAGTCCCTTGTGGCCCACTGACAGCATGAGTGTGGCTAGTTTTATAGATAATAGGGCCCCTAGCAAAAAAGCTAATTCGCTCCCCCCTGCCCCAACTTCCCATTTTTAGACCCTTCATGAAAATTCAAACAACCTAACACAGGGGATGCTGACACTTAGTGGTAGGATAATTTTGTAATCCACAGACATCTATTGTACCATATGGTGCCCAAATAATAGTATTACTCTCTTAAAGAGGACCATCCACCAGAATTTTCCTATATAAACTAAAGCCGTGCTATACTAGTGCTAGGATGCCGAATCTATATACATACCTTTACTTGTGAGATCGGATGTATAGTTTCTGAAATACAGGCAAGTACAGTTTGTGAAATGCACTGTTATTTGATTGATAGGTGCTGCGGAATATCTAATAGGTGGGTCGAATTTTGCTAGTTATTCCCACCCCTGCCTGTCCTTCCTCATCCTATCTCTGTTATTACCATGGGAGGAAGGACAGGGAGAAGGAAAGATAGGCTTGCAGACGGGGCGGGAATTACTACCAAAACCCGACCCACCTATTAGATATTCTGTAGCACAAAATATAAAAAAAGCAACAATAAGAGGATAATGTCCTCCAAAAATCAAGTATTACTCACAGCAAGTTGGGCTGCAGTGTGTACATCGCCCTGGCCAAAAACTGATGCTCTAGCAGGATACAGCTAAACCCCCACTAAGTGAAGGCATCACAGGTGCAGGAGAAGCAGATCACACACACACCTTCATGGAATGGAGGGGAGGTGACTGCTAGATGATAAAACTGCACACAAGTGACTTGCATAGAGCGCTGTTCACATGCAGATGACACAGTCACAAACCCGCAGCCTATTAGGTAACGCCCTTCTATTAGATCAGGCGGGCTGCCAAGCCGTACTCCACTGTATATCATGCACGGACAGACACTCTACAATGCAAGGCCCAACAGAAAGGGGCCTGGCTGTATCCTGTACAAACAAAAAAATATGAGGTTTTTGTTGGTATTTATGGCCATAAAACGTAAGCCTACACCCTCGTCAAGGGACCTCATGTCTGTAGGTCCCTACACTAAATATAAAAAAAGCAACAATAAGAGGATAATGTCCTCCAAAAATCAAGTATTACTCACAGCAAGTTGGGCTGCAGTGTGTACATCGCCCTGGCCAAAAACTGATGCTCTAGCAGGATACAGCTAAACCCCCACTAAGTGGAGGCACCACAGGTGCAGGAGAAGCAGATCACACACACACCTTCATGGAATGGAGGGGAGGTGACTGCTAGATGATAAAACTGCACACAAGTGACTTGCATAGAGCGCTGTTCACATGCAGATGACACAGTCACAAACCCGCAGCCTATTAGGTAACGCCCTTCTATTAGATCAGGCGGGCTGCCAAGCCGTACTCCACTGTATATCATGCACGGACAGACACTCTACAATGCAAGGCCCAACAGAAAGGGGCCTGGCTGTATCCTGTACAAACAAAAAAATATGAGGTTTTTGTTGGTATTTATGGCCATAAAACGTAAGCCTACACCCTCGTCAAGGGACCTCATGTCTGTAGGTCCCTACACTAAATATAAAAAAAGCAACAATAAGAGGATAATGTCCTCCAAAAATCAAGTATTACTCACAGCAAGTTGGGCTGCAGTGTGTACATCGCCCTGGCCAAAAACTGATGCTCTAGCAGGATACAGCTAAACCCCCACTAAGTGAAGGCATCACAGGTGCAGGAGAAGCAGATCACACACACACCTTCATGGAATGGAGGGGAGGTGACTGCTAGATGATAAAACTGCACACAAGTGACTTGCATAGAGCGCTGTTCACATGCAGATGACACAGTCACAAACCCGCAGCCTATTAGGTAACGCCCTTCTATTAGATCAGGCGGGCTGCCAAGCCGTACTCCACTGTATATCATGCACGGACAGACACTCTACAATGCAAGGCCCAACAGAAAGGGGCCTGGCTGTATCCTGTACAAACAAAAAAATATGAGGTTTTTGTTGGTATTTATGGCCATAAAACGTAAGCCTACACCCTCGTCAAGGGACCTCATGTCTGTAGGTCCCTACACTAAATATAAAAAAAGCAACAATAAGAGGATAATGTCCTCCAAAAATCAAGTATTACTCACAGCAAGTTGGGCTGCAGTGTGTACATCGCCCTGGCCAAAAACTGATGCTCTAGCAGGATACAGCTAAACCCCCACTAAGTGAAGGCATCACAGGTGCAGGAGAAGCAGATCACACACACACCTTCATGGAATGGAGGGGAGGTGACTGCTAGATGATAAAACTGCACACAAGTGACTTGCATAGAGCACTGTTCACATGCAGATGACACAGTCACAAACCCGCAGCCTATTAGGTAACGCCCTTCTATTAGATCAGGCGGGCTGCCAAGCCGTACTCCACTGTATATCATGCACGGACAGACACTCTACAATGCAAGGCCCAACAGAAAGGGGCCTGGCTGTATCCTGTACAAACAAAAAAATATGAGGTTTTTGTTGGTATTTATGGCCATAAAACGTAAGCCTACACCCTCGTCAAGGGACCTCATGTCTGTAGGTCCCTACACTAAATATAAAAAAAGCAACAATAAGAGGATAATGTCCTCCAAAAATCAAGTATTACTCACAGCAAGTTGGGCTGCAGTGTGTACATCGCCCTGGCCAAAAACTGATGCTCTAGCAGGATACAGCTAAACCCCCACTAAGTGAAGGCATCACAGGTGCAGGAGAAGCAGATCACACACACACCTTCATGGAATGGAGGGGAGGTGACTGCTAGATGATAAAACTGCACACAAGTGACTTGCATAGAGCGCTGTTCACATGCAGATGACACAGTCACAAACCCGCAGCCTATTAGGTAACGCCCTTCTATTAGATCAGGCGGGCTGCCAAGCCGTACTCCACTGTATATCATGCACGGACAGACACTCTACAATGCAAGGCCCAACAGAAAGGGGCCTGGCTGTATCCTGTACAAACAAAAAAATATGAGGTTTTTGTTGGTATTTATGGCCATAAAACGTAAGCCTACACCCTCGTCAAGGGACCTCATGTCTGTAGGTCCCTACACTAAATATAAAAAAAGCAACAATAAGAGGATAATGTCCTCCAAAAATCAAGTATTACTCACAGCAAGTTGGGCTGCAGTGTGTACATCGCCCTGGCCAAAAACTGATGCTCTAGCAGGATACAGCTAAACCCCCACTAAGTGAAGGCATCACAGGTGCAGGAGAAGCAGATCACACACACACCTTCATGGAATGGAGGGGAGGTGACTGCTAGATGATAAAACTGCACACAAGTGACTTGCATAGAGCGCTGTTCACATGCAGATGACACAGTCACAAACCCGCAGCCTATTAGGTAACGCCCTTCTATTAGATCAGGCGGGCTGCCAAGCCGTACTCCACTGTATATCATGCACGGACAGACACTCTACAATGCAAGGCCCAACAGAAAGGGGCCTGGCTGTATCCTGTACAAACAAAAAAATATGAGGTTTTTGTTGGTATTTATGGCCATAAAACGTAAGCCTACACCCTCGTCAAGGGACCTCATGTCTGTAGGTCCCTACACTAAATATAAAAAAAGCAACAATAAGAGGATAATGTCCTCCAAAAATCAAGTATTACTCACAGCAAGTTGGGCTGCAGTGTGTACATCGCCCTGGCCAAAAACTGATGCTCTAGCAGGATACAGCTAAACCCCCACTAAGTGGAGGCACCACAGGTGCAGGAGAAGCAGATCACACACACACCTTCATGGAATGGAGGGGAGGTGACTGCTAGATGATAAAACTGCACACAAGTGACTTGCATAGAGCGCTGTTCACATGCAGATGACACAGTCACAAACCCGCAGCCTATTAGGTAACGCCCTTCTATTAGATCAGGCGGGCTGCCAAGCCGTACTCCACTGTATATCATGCACGGACAGACACTCTACAATGCAAGGCCCAACAGGCTTGGCAGCCCGCCTGATCTAATAGAAGGGCGTTACCTAATAGGCTGCGGGTTTGTGACTGTGTCATCTGCATGTGAACAGCGCTCTATGCAAGTCACTTGTGTGCAGTTTTATCATCTAGCAGTCACCTCCCCTCCATTCCATGAAGGTGTGTGTGTGATCTGCTTCTCCTGCACCTGTGATGCCTTCACTTAGTGGGGGTTTAGCTGTATCCTGCTAGAGCATCAGTTTTTGGCCAGGGCGATGTACACACTGCAGCCCAACTTGCTGTGAGTAATACTTGATTTTTGGAGGACATTATCCTCTTATTGTTGCTTTTTTTATATTTAGTGTAGGGACCTACAGACATGAGGTCCCTTGACGAGGGTGTAGGCTTACGTTTTATGGCCATAAATACCAACAAAAACCTCATATTTTTTTGTTTGTACAGGATACAGCCAGGCCCCTTTCTGTTGGGCCTTGCATTGTAGAGTGTCTGTCCGTGCATGATATACAGTGGAGTACGGCTTGGCAGCCCGCCTGATCTAATAGAAGGGCGTTACCTAATAGGCTGCGGGTTTGTGACTGTGTCATCTGCATGTGAACAGCGCTCTATGCAAGTCACTTGTGTGCAGTTTTATCATCTAGCAGTCACCTCCCCTCCATTCCATGAAGGTGTGTGTGTGATCTGCTTCTCCTGCACCTGTGATGCCTTCACTTAGTGGGGGTTTAGCTGTATCCTGCTAGAGCATCAGTTTTTGGCCAGGGCGATGTACACACTGCAGCCCAACTTGCTGTGAGTAATATTCTGTAGCACCTATCATCAAATAACAGTGCATTTCACAAACTTTACTTGCCTGTATTTCAGAACGTATACATCCGATCTCACATCTAAAGGTATGTATAGAATCAGCATGATAGTGCCAGTATAGCACTGGTTTTGATTTATATATGAAAATCCTGGTCTTAGTCCTCTTTAAAGAGTGCACATGATATTGCCACATAATACTGCAATTCTATCAAAGAAAAAAATGCTCCATGCACTGCATAGTGACACTGCGTAATTTTTAGGCTAAAGGCCCCGTTACGCGCAACGACGTATCTAACGCTATATCGCCGGGGTCACGGATTCATCGTTAGCGACGTCGTTGCGTGTGACACCAACGAGCGACCATTAACAATGGAAAATACTCACCTTATCGTCCATCGTTGACACGTCGTTCCTTTTCAAACAATCGTTGATTGTTGAGGACGCAGGTTGTTCGTCGTTCCCGAGGCAGCACACATAGCTACGTGTGATACCTCGGGAACGACGAACAACAGCTTACCTGCGGCCGCCGGCAATGCGGAAGGGAGGAGGTGGGCGGGATGTTCGGCCCGCTCATCCCCGCCCCTCCGCTTCTATTGGGCGGCCGCTTAGTGACGCCGCTGTGACGCCAAACCAACCTCCCCCTTAGAAAGGCGGCGGTACGCCGGTCACAGCGACGTCGCTAGGCAGGTAAGTAGTGTGACGGCTCCTAACGATATTGTGCGCCACGGGCAGCGATTTGCCCGTGACGCACAAACGACGTGGGTGGGTACTCTCGCTAGCTATAGTGCAGCGTGTAAAGCCCCCTTAAATTCACATATCCAGTAATTATCTGTTAGGCTAAGTTCACACTTCAGTTGTTTTGCATCAGTCACAATCCGTAGCCTTGAGGAATTACGGAATCCTGAAAAATATTTTGCAGGAATCCAGTATTTCCCCATAGACTTCTATTAGTGACGGATTGCGACTGATGACCCTGCGTTGCATCCGCTGCGTCGCGGTCCGTCGTTTTTGACTGACCGCCGAGCGGGGAGCAACGCAGAATGTAACGTTTTTCGGGCCGTCAAAATTAACGCGCCGCACAGGAATCCGTCGCCATCCGTCAAGCTTGTAATGTATGTCTATGGTGCTCGATTCTGTCGTAATCCGTCTTACAACGGAATCCAGCGCAGGATTCCGTCATGCTCTACTGAGCATGCCCAGCATGTTTGGCACACCCACTGGGCTGTCCCAAACACAAACGGATCATGACTGATCCGTCAAAAAACGGACGCACAGCGGATGCAACGGATCAGTTTTTTCACAGGATTCCTGTGAAAGGAATCCTGTGAAAAACACATCCGTTGCATCAGTTGCCAACTAAAAAACGACTGATCCGTTGCTGACGGACCTGACGGATCTAAAACAACTGAAGTGTGAACTTAGCCTTAGGCTAAGTTCACACATTTTGTGTTTTGCATCAGTCACAATCCGTAGCCTTGAGGAATTACGGAATCCTGCAAAATATTTTGCAGGAATCCTGTATTTCCCCATAGACTTCTATTAGTGACGGATTGCGACTGATGACCCTGCGTTGCATCCGCTGCGTCGCGGTCCGTCGTTTTTGACTGACCGCCGAGCGGGGAGCAACGCAGAATGTAACGTTTTTCGGGCCGTCAAAATTAACGCGCCGCGCAGGAATCCGTCGCCATCCGTCAAGCTTGTAATGCATGTCTATGGTGCTGGATTCCGTCGTAATCCGTCTTACAACGGAATCCAGCGCAGGATTCCGTCATGCTCTACTGAGCATGCCCAGCATGCTTGGCACGCCCACTGGGCTGTCCCAAACACAGACGGATCATGACTGATCCGTCAAAAAACGGACGCACAGCGGATGTAACGGACGCAACTGATCCGTTTTTTCACAGGATTCCTGTGAAAGGAATCCTGTGAAAAACACATCAGTTGCATCAGTTGACATCTTGAAAATGACTGATCCGTTGCTGACGGACCTGACGGATTGAAAACACAGGATGTGTGAACTTAGCCTAAGAGATCCGGTAGCAATCCGTGTGCAAAAAAGTTATGTCAACACAACTTTTTGTCTGTTTTGAAAAAATTGATTTTTGCAGGATCATTTTTTTTAACATGGGAATCTATGGAAAACAGATCTGTTAACTGATTGCTATTTATCTTCCATATGAAACTCATCCTGTTAGCAAAAAATGGATCATTTGCAAATGAAAGAAAAAGAGATGGCTGAAGAGCAATCAGTTACCGAAGCCTACAAAAATCAGGGGTTTTTTTTGTTGTTTTTTTTTAAACGGACAAGAAAGCTGTGTTAGCTCAACTTTTTAGCCAACGGATTGCTGCTGGATCCATGGATGATTACTGGACATGTGAACTCAGCCTAACAAGTATTATTTCTGATTGTTTTTCCAGTTTTTAAAGCACCGCTCCAGCGTTCTGTTTTTTTTTTTTTTTACAGTGATGGAGTAGCGTTATACTCACCCTCATCCTTTTTTCGGCAAACCTTCGGTCCTTCAGCGCCAGCTTGTGCTCGTATCTACTGACTAGCCAGAAGTCAGAAGTTACATCACAATGCTCAATGAAACTCTATGACAACCAGAAGGAGGCTCTCATAGACTTGTATTGAGTTGTGACCTACCTCTGCTCCATGAAACACTGGAGCTGTCAGCAGGTCACAAATCACAGGAGGCTGACAGGTGCAGTGTTGGAAACAGATAAAGATGACAGCAGATAACTATAAGACAGGAGTCAGGTGACTTACAGTTAAAGCACCACTCCAGTGGTGAAATGACTCAAAACAAACAAGTAGTGCTTTAGGCAAACATAAAAATAATATCTTGATATCCCAACTTCCCTGACCACAAATAAGACCATATACAATGGTGCTTTAGATAATACTGAGTAGTTTCATGGGCCATTTACCTAATCCAGTCATACAGTAGCTATTAAAAAACAGCTGATTGGTATGTATACAGACTGACAAACAGTTTATGTGTACAGAAAGATAATCAATATAATTGTTCTGTGTGCACAGAATGTCATTGGAAAGCTGTAATCACACTTGTGTGTGACTCGCGCGAGGATCACATTGCATTTGTGACGCCCCTGGACTATCAGGTCGTCACAGGGTATTGTGCAATCTGCCCTTCTTGCAATATCCACCTCCTCCTTGGTTATGGGACCCCAACTACATGGTGTTGTCTACAACAGCTAATAAATTCCTAGGTACACCCTGCACCACACCCACCAGACACACCAGTGGACGGCCTGAGTGGAATAGGGTCACCCACTTGGGGGGTTGGTAAGGGGAGGTCAGGAGTGTCAGGAGAGTCAGAAGAAGGAGAAGAAGGAGAAGAGGAGAGTGAAGTGTAGGAGGTAAAAGAGAGAGAAGGTCAAGAGCCGGGCTCCTTGGAAGCAACTAGGTAGCAGACGGTGGTCTGGGCCTAGTAGGAGCTGGACCCCCGGTCGCAGGGGATCATGACAAGGGGCACGGAACTGTCGAGGATGACAGCCGGCGGCCTTGTACCATCACCGGGCTGGGACCAGGGCACGACGGGGTACATGGACCCCAGGTCAGGGAGTAGCTTCAGGCAACATGACAATTTACCCGACGAGAACGGAGCCTTCAAGATCCGCTCTCCACCCGCTCCAGAATCGGGATACTAGCAGAATGAGCGGGATAGGACTTCCCACTAAAATGGTCCAGAAAATCCCAAGCGTGAACT